>NC_053495.1:1759912-2059912 GCF_905171775.1 Rana temporaria | reverse complement strand
GCAACAAAGAGGCAACCCTTTGAACAAGCAGTCAACAAATGGGCAATCTTGACAGTCACAGGCAAGAAAGAGACAACCCTTAGAACAAGCAGGCAGTAAGTGGGCAACAAATGGGCAATCATGACAGTCACAGGCAACAAAGAGGCCGGTTTTTAGAACAAGCAGTCAACAAATGGGCAATCCTTATATCTAGTATCATGATTACCTATTTGTTGACTGCTTGTGTTACAGATTGCTACTTTGTTACCCACTTACTGCCTCATTGGGGCCCTCCTTATTATTTCACTTTCTCCATTGACACTAATGCAACAGAAAGTCTGAATTTTGCCCATCCCTTACAGTGTGGGCAACAAGCGGGCAGTAAGTGGGAAACAAATGGACAATCGTGAAAATCTCAGGCAAGAAAGAGGCAACCCTTATAATATTTAATATTGTGATTGTCCATTTATTGAGTGCTTGTGCCAAAGATTGCTCCTTTGTTGCCCGTGACTGCCATGGTTTCCCGTTTGTTACCCACGTGTTGCCTGCTTGGGGCCCTCACCATTAATTTAACTTTCTGTATTGACTGTTCTTTTTATTAAAGAGCCCAGAGGTCCCCAGGGCCCCGATGGCAACCCCCCCCCCCCTTTTTTTTTTTTTTTTATAAAAAAATAAAAAAAAATGTATATTTTTTTTTATTCCAAATTTCTTTTTATTAAAGGGCCCAGAGGCCCTCAGGGGCCCGGATGCCCCAGGGCCCTGGATGGCCACCCCCCTTTTTTTATATATATTTTTATATATATATATATATTTTTTTGTAAGGGGCCCAGAGGTGCCCAGGGCCCCAGATGACAACCCCCCCCTTTTTTTTGTTTTTTATATAAAAAAATATATATATATTTTTTATATATTTTTTTATTTCTTTTTATTAAAGGGCCCGAAGTTCCCCAGGGCCCGGATGGCAACCCCCCCTTTTTTTTGTTTTTTATAAAAAAAAATGTTTTATTTTTTATATATTTTTTTTTATTTCCCTTTTCTTTTTATTAAAGGGCCCGGAGGTCCCCAGGGACCTGGATGGCTGCCCCCCTTTTTTTTTGTAATATATATATATATATATATATATATATATATATATATATATATATATATATATACCTTATTTATCGGCGTATACCGCGCACTATTTTGCCCTGAAAATTAGGGCAAAATCGCGGGTGCGCGGTATACGCCGATACCCGCTTTCCCGCCACGAGTTTGAATACTGCGCTGGCATATACTGAGCGCAGTACACTCGTGTATCTTCGGGCAGTCTCGGCACTTCTCGCGCTGACGTCCTGAGCGTACAGGACGTCAGCGCGAGAGTTGCCGAGCCTGCCCGACGATACACAAGTGTACTGCGCTCGGTATATGTCGGCGCAGTATTCAAACTCGGCGTGGGAAACGAGCGGGGAGGACGCGAGGACGCCGCAGAAGGACGCCGGACCCGACGAAGAGGACACCCGAAGCCGCAGACGGACCCCGGACCCGACGAAGAGGACCCACGTAAGCCTCAGAAGGACCCGTACCCGACGAAGAGGACACCCGAAGCCGCAGACGGACGCCGGACCCGACGAGGCCGCCGATGGACGCCGCGCAAGACACCAAAACTGTAAGTACAAAAAATAGTTTTTTTCCCACAGGATTCGGGGCAACATTAGGGGTGCGCGGTATACGCGGGAGCGCGTTATACCGCGATAAATACGGTATATATTTTTTCTTGTAAGGGGCCCAGAGGTCCCAGGGCAACCCCCCCAATTCGTGGCACCCCCCCCCCCGCTTCTCAATTCAGGCCCCCTTCCCTCGCTTCTCAATTTTCTCAATTAGCAGCCCCTCCCCCCCCCCCCCAGCTTCTCAATCTGAGGCGGCGTGATCTGTACTTCTGGGTGAAGCACGCACCCCCCCCCCCCTACTGTTGACCCAACATGGCTTCCACCCTTTCCCACAATCCCCTGCTTCAGGGAAGAAGGAGCAGGCGCTGCGTACGACTCCTGCGTGTCGTTATCCGGAAATTTACAGAACTCCTGGAACTCTCCGCCATTCATCTTCCCGGTGTTCTGCCGGCAGCCGAGGTGAATCTGTAGAAAAGATGACAAGCGCCGGGGATTAAAGATTAAAAGGATTGTCTCATAAAAAGCTTATCCTAATAAAACACAGCGAGCGGCGTCTGTTGCCGAGACGATCGGCGCTTCAGGAGGAAAAACAGCAGGAAGGCAAAACAGCCGCCATTTCTCAAATGAGCAAAAAGGCAAAACCGACAAAAATCCATAATTGTGCGGCGCGGCGTGCGGTACGGTCCGCGCCGCTCGCCAAACCGAGGGGACAAACTGTCCCTGAAAACTCATCACATCACCCAGAAATGATTGGAAGGGGCGGGATTACCATGATTTCTTTATAATGAGAAGAATATTGTCAGAGACAACATGGCGGATCAATATCAATGCGCCATCAATGCTCCGCAGGATTTAGAGAAATATTCCCCCCCCCCCTGTATATCCACAACTCATGATTGAGGACGGAGGAGGGGCTTTTCTGGACAGTTTTCATTTCTCTCTGTGTCCCTATTGGGGTGATTTTCACTCACTTCCTGTCTCTGTGACACCCATGCATGAAATATGGTTGTCATTGGGACAAGAAATTATTCACTGATGGGCGCTGATTAAGCTGCACTGATGGGTGCCGAAGAGGCTGCAGTGATGGACACTGATGAGGCTGCACTGATGGGCGCTGATAGGCTGCACTAATGAGAATGGGGATTGCGGCTGGTCTATTGTTGCTGGGGGGGGGGATTTATTGTTGATGGAGGGGGGGGGGGTTTATTGTTGTTGGCTGCAGGGGATCTATTTTACTGCTTTTCTTGTTATTACCAAATTCTATATAAATGACTTGGTACCACAAATGTTACTTGGTTCTGTATTCTCTAAAGGGGGGTAGTATGGGGCCAGTATTGGGGCAATATGGGGGCAGTATTGGGGCAGTATTAGGGCAGTATGGGGGCAGTATTAGGGCAGTATGGGGACAGTATTGGGGCAGTATTGGGGCAGTATTGGGGCAGTATGGGGACAGTATTGGGGCAATATGGGGGCAGTATTGGGGCAATATGGGGGCAGTATTGGGGCAGTATGGGGACAGTATTGGGGCAGTATGGGGGCAGTATTGGGGCAGTATTGGGGAAGCATGGGGGTAGTATTGGGGCAGTATGGGGGCAGTATGGGGGAAGTATTGGGGCAGTATTAGGGCAGTATGGGGGCAGTATTGGGGCAGTATGGGGACAGTATTGGGGCAGTATGGGGGCAGTATTGGGGAAGCATGGGGGTAGTATTGGGGCAGTATGGGGGCAGTATGGGGGAAGTATTGGGGCAGTATTAGGGCAGTATGGGGGCAGTATTGGGACAGTATTGGGGCAGTATGGGGACAGTATTGGGGCAGTATTGGGGCAGTATTAGGGCAGTATGGGGACAGTATTGGGGCAGTATGGGGACAATATTGGGGCAGTATTAGGGCAGTATGGGGGCAGTATGGGGACAGTATTGGGGCAGTATGGGGGCAGTATGGGGACAATATTGGGGCAGTATTAGGGCAGTATGGGGGCAGTATGGGGACAGTATTGGGGCAGTATGGGGACAGTATTGGGGCAGTATTGGGGCAGTATTAGGGCAGTATGGGGGCAGTATGGGGACAGTATTGGGGCAGTATGGGGACAGTATGGGGGCAGTATGGGGACAGTATTGGGGCAGTATGGGGACAGTATTGGGGCAGTATTAGGGCAGTATGGGGGCAGTATGAGAGCAGTATGGGGGCAGTATTAGGGCAGTATGGGGGCAGTATTAGGGCAGTATGGGGGCAGTATTAGGGCAGTATGGGGGCAGTGTTGGGGCAGCATGGGGGCAGTATTGGGAGGTGGGTAGAAGGTGGAACCAAGGAACTGTTCTCGGAGGTAGGTAGGAGCAGAGACAAGGGGAAACTCGGAAAGGGGAAGTTTCTGCACCTATTCTCTGGGTACGGTATATACTGTATCTATAGTTACCCAACCCCAATCTTCATTAAATTCATTAAACACCCGACCAGCGACGATAATGTCAGAATCGGCGTTGCCTAATGGCCGGCAGACCTAATTTTCAGAATTTGGATCATCACTAATCATTGGCGGTGGAGGAGACACATTTCTATTCATTTAGTGGTGGTGATCGGTGGAGCTCCGGAAATCCCTCACTTCTGGAAGGAACGTTCCTGAGATCTCCAGCGTCGGCCTCTAATAATGAAGAGGAGAAGACGCTATTCTAAGATGATGTCGATTTAATGAGCGGAACGCGTTTTCAATCTGAACTCGAATAATAAAATCCGACTTTCCTTTATGAAACTTGCAATTAAATTCATTAAAAAGAAAAGTCCGGCGTCAAGCAAGGCCGTTGTTTTGTTTTTTTGGCACCGAAAATAGAGATAAGTATTAAGTACAAATAAGTAAATATTACAACAGATTCGGGGAATTCCGCGGGGGGTTTGCGCCGCACTTAGAGAATCAACAACAACAAAGGCTAATTAATCATTTTTACATTACAGGATAGCAGGTGCGAGGGAAACGTCCTCCGGGGGGTCGGCGGCGGCGGAGAAGATGGAAGATCGTGTTTGGGATTAGGAACATCGGAGAGGGACGTGTCGGGACTTTTTCTTTCCTGCAAATTCATTTTCGAGTCAATTAGGCAGATTGGCTCGGGAAGGAGCTTGTTTAAGGAATTTTAGTTAAGTCGCTAATTCTCTTGACAACGCAGATCCATCAGGCAGGAAGTCAAAGACTCATTTCCAGAATTAAAACAATTTCAGCGCAATTCATTCCGTAGAGATGGCAGGGGAGCAGGCGGAGAAAGTCCGTCCAAAACTACTTCTTCCTTGCCACAGAGAACGTCTATTGGAGAGACCAACTGGAAGCTCACTGGACTCCCGAAGGAGACCTAATATCACCATGGAGTCCTACCAGAAGGTCCAACACTTACCCCGAGTGTCCTTCCCATTGGAAGTGATTGGTGCAGATCCCAAGGAGACACCAATAGAAGATGCCCAAACCGCCAGTTGCTCTACTCCAAATGGTTCCTAGATCACCCAACTTCTTACCCATCACAAGGAAACCTAATGTAACCTTGGAATCTTGCCAGAGGGTCCAGCTCTTACCCAAAGTGTCCTTCATATTGGAAGCTCCCAAGGGTACCTTCCAGGAGACACCAATAGAAGATGCCCAAACCACCAGTTGCTCTACTCCAAATCGTTCCTAGATCACCCGACTTCTTACCCATCACAAGGAAACCTAATGTCACCTTGGAATTCTGCCAGAGGGTCCAGCTCTTACCCAAAGTGTCTTGGAAGCTCCCAAGGGTACCTTCCAGGAGACACCAATAGAAGACGTCTAAACCACCAGTTGCTCTACTCCAAATCGTTCCTAGATCACCCGACTTCTTACCCATCACAGAAAAAGAAGATCGTGAGTTAGAGGAGCAGATTGTTTTATGCCACTTCCAAGTATTCCTTCTGTGTTGTAGTAAATGGCTGTAGGTTATTACTATACTCCTGAAGAAGACCCAATGTCACCTTGGAGTCCTACCAGAGGGTCCAGGTATTACCCCGAGTGTCCTTCACATTGGAAGTGCTTGGTCCAACTCCCAAGGGTGCCTTCCAAGGGACAGCAATAGAAGATACAAAAACCACCGGTTGCTTTACTCCAAATCATTCCTAGATCACCCGACTTCTTACCCATCACAAGGAAAACTAATGTCACCTTGGAATCTTGCCAAAGGGTCCAGCTCTTACCCAAAGTGTCCTTCATATTGGAAGCTCCCAAGGGTACCTTCCAGGAGACACCAATAGAAGATGCCCAAACCACCAGTTGCTCTACTCCAAAGTGTTCCTAGATCACCCAACTTCTTACCCATCACGGAAAAAAAAGATTGTGAGTTAGAGGAGCACATTGTTTTATGCCACTTCCAAGTATTCCTTCCGTGTTGTAGTGAATGGCTGTAGGTTATTACTCTTCTCCCGAAGAAGACCCAATGTCACCTCGGAGTCCTACCAGAGGGTCCAGCACTTACCCCAAGTGTCCTTCACATTGAAAATCCTTGGTCCAGCCCCAAAGGGTGCCTTCCAATGCACACCAGTAGAAGATGCCCAAACCACCAGTTGCTCTACTCCAAGACCTTCGAATTGTAGCCTCAGGCCCGGATTCACGTAGAACCGTGCATCTTTGTGCGGGCGTAACGTATCCTATTTACGTTACGCCTCCGCAACTTTGACAGGCAAGCGCCGTATTCTCAAATCAAAGTTGCGGCGGCGTAGCGTAAATAGGCCGGCGTAAGCCCGCCTAATTTAAATGTGGTAGATGTGGGCGTGTGTTATGTAAATTTTATGTGACCCCACGTAAATGACGCTTTTTACGAAAGGGCGCATGCGCCGCCCGTGAAAGTATCCCAGTGCGCATGCTAAAGATTAACCCGCAAGAAGCCAATGCTTTCGACGTGAACGTAAATGACGCCCAGCCCTATTCGCGAGCGACTTACGCAAACGACGTAAAACGTGAAAAATTTGACGCTGGCCCGACGGCCATACTTAACATTGGTACGCCTCATATAGCAGGGGTAACTTTACGCCGGGAAAAGCCTAACGTAAACGGCGTATCTGTACTGCGTCGGCCCGACGTACGTTCGTGAATTGGCGTATCTAGCTGATTTACATATTTCTAGGCGTAAATCAGCGTACACGCCCCTAGCGGCCAGCGTAAATATGCAGTTAAGATACGACGGCGTAGGAGACTTACGCCGGTCAGATCTAATACAAATCTATGCGTAACTGATTCTAAGAATCGGGCGCGTAGATACGCCGGCGTAACTCGTACGAGAATCCGGGCCTCAGTGTCCTGTTCTTGGCTGACAGGAGTGGCGCCCGGTGTGGTCTTCTGCTGCTGTATTTGGAATTTCAGCCGTTGTGTAGAGGGGGGGAGGGGTGGAAATTGAATACAGGATGACGGCTCATTACACGCGGTACGGCTTCATACTTTTCCATTTGTAGATGTCTGAGAGGGCAATTTACCCCCCCGGGAAGTGGAGCCGAGATCCTCAGATCCGAGTGTCTCCGACCGACTTCTCATTTACACCGAGAATTCCTTTTAGATGCGCTTGAGTCGTCCTGATGGGGCCGGAGGAACTGCGGAGCTGGAAGAGAACCCCCCGTCTAGATAATTAATGTCTAAGTAACTTTGTAATGTGAAGACACAGGAGGAAGCAGATTAACACCCCGTGTGACACCCCCACCCCCACCCCCGCGCCTGCTCCCCACTACCCCCCCCCTCCCCTGCGCCTGCTCCCCACTACCCCCCCCCCCCTCCCCTGCTCCCCACTACCCCCCCCCTCCCCCACACAGCAAGATTCTTTTCTAGTTTGCAGGTGACACAGCCGCTGGAACTTCCCTCATTCTAGAACCTCCTCTATGTATTGTATCTCCTCATTACTATTATTACACACAAAGAATCCTGAACCAATTATATCTACACCACAGGAGCTTACACTCTAATGTCCCCTCCCCCCACAGTCACATCAGTCTCTGTACAGAGGAGCTTACACTTTAATGTCCCCTCCCCCCCACAGTCACATCAGTCTCTGTACAGAGGAGTATACACTCTAATGTCCCCTCCCCCCACAGTCACATCAGTCTCTGTACAGAGGAGCTTACACTCTAATGTCCCCTCCCCCCCACATCACATCAGTCTCTGTACAGAGGAGCTTACACTCTAATGTCCCCTCCCCCCACAGTCACATCAGTCTCTGTACAGAGGAGCTTACACTCTAATGTCCCCTCCCCCCCACATCACATCAGTCTCTGTACAGAGGAGCTTACACTCTAATGTCCCCCTCCCCCCACACCATCACATCAGTCTCTGTACAGAGGAGCTTACACTCTAATGTCCCCTCCCCCCACATCACATCAGTCTCTGTACAGAGGAGCTTACACTCTAATGTCCCCTCCCCCCACATCACATCAGTCTCTGTACAGAGGAGCTTACACTCTAATGTCCCCTCCCCCCACATCACATCAGTCTCTGTACAGAGGAGCTTACACTCTAATGTCCCCTCCCCCCACAGTCACACACTATTATTATTATTATACAGTCCCTGGAAAAAGTATTCATACCCTGTGAAATTCCCCACATTTTGTTACAACCAAAAACGTAAATGTATTTTATTGGGATTTTATATGATAGACCAACAAAGTGGCCCCAGAGGCGGCTCTAGGCTTTGTGAGGCCCCCCCACCCCCCAGTCACATCCCCAAAATGGAAAAAAAATTCAAGCAAGAAAAATAGCTGCAGAAAGATGTACAGATCCGGCACACGGGCGATCGATCGGCGCCCTCCTCCCCCATCAGACATATGCAGCCGATGTAACATCTGGGACCCAGCAAGGTGACAGCAGGGAACAGAAAACACAGGGCAGCGCCTCCTCCATTCCCGCCTTCTCCGATCCTGCTCTCTGATCCCGTATACTCCGATCCTGCCTTCTCCGATCCCACCAACTCCGATCCCTCTTTCTCCGATCCCACCTTCTCCTATCCCGCCTCCTCCAATCCCACCTCCTCCGATCCTGCCTTCTCTGATCCCGCCTTCTCCGAGCCTACTTCCTCCGATCCCATTTTCTCCGATCCCGCCTCCTCCATTCCCTCTTTTTCCGATTCCGCCTTCTCTGATCCTGCCTTCTCCGATTCCGCCTTCTCTGATCCTGCCTTCTCCGATCCCGCCTTCTCTGATCCTGCCTTCTCTGATCCTGCCTTCTCCGATCCCGCCTTCTCTGATCCTGCCTTCTCCGATCCCGCCTTCTCTGATCCTGCCTTCTCTGATCCTGCCTTCTCTGATCCCGCCTTCTCCGATCCTGCCTTCTCTGATCCTGCCTTCTCCGATCCCGCCTTCTCCGATCCCGCCTTCTCTGATCCTGCAGTGCCTTCACTGATCCTGCCTTCTCTGATCCTGCCTTCTCCGATCCCGCCTTCTCTGATCCCGCCTTCTCTGATCCTGCCTTCTCCGATCCTGCCTTCTCCGATCCCGCCTTCTCCGATCCCGCCTTCTCTGATCCCGCCTTCTCTGATCCCGCCTTCTCTGATCCCGCCTTCTTTGATCCTGCCTTCTCTGATCCTGCCTTCTCTGATCCCGCCTTCTCTGATCCCGCCTTCTCTGATCCCACCTCCTCCGATCCCGCCTTCTCTGATCCCACCTCCTCCGATCCCGCCTTCTCTGATCCTGCCTTCTCTGATCCCGCCTTCTCTGATCCCGCCTTCTATCCCACCTGGTGTCACTGGAAGGAGAAAATGTCCTCATGTCAGAAATGTCACTGAAAGCAAAAAATCTTTCGCTCCCACCCAACACAAATCCCCCTAAACCACTACTCTTGGCCCCCCCACCCCCCCAATTTCTCCTCCCAGAACAATACTTCCCCCTTGCAGCACCCCCCCCCCACATTCCAACAGGAACCCCCCTCCTTCCCATCTCTTTGTAGCACCCCCCCCCACATTCCAACAGGAACCCCCCTCCTTCCCATCTCTTTGTAGCCCCCCCCCCCCACATTCCAACAGGAACCCCCCTCCTTCCCATCTCTTTGTAGCACCCCCCCCCCACATTCCAACAGGAACCCCCCTCCTACCCATCTCTTTGTAGCACCCCCCCCCACCTCACATGATACCACAGAGCCTAGGGAATTTTTAACTCCCGCCCAGCCCTGGAATGAGGGACTAGGTGATATGGGTGAGATATATGGGAGGACAAGTGATGTCTACAGTTCACGCCCACTAAATGGGAAGTTCAGGGAAGCGTTCCTGAGCCGTAAGGAGACAATGAGTGTTCTGACAACAAAACGTAACACGTTTTGATAAGATATTTGAAGCTGTCGGATTTCTTTGCAGAAGCGAATACTTAGGAATAAAAATGGAGGAGGACTCTGCGCTACATTAACCTCGGGCCTGTTTTCCTTTTGCTGATCTGTCCACCCTTCCCCCCCATTGGCTGTTTTATTAGTAGTACATGTCTTATCTATGTCCGCGTGTCTGAGCGTGTGCACACTGGAGACAGTTACTGCCGCAGTGCATTATGGGAGCTGCAGATTAGAAAACTTCTATAAGGCCACAGCGGAAAGGTTCCGCGATCCCGCGCCCGATAAACGGGGAAAAAAGGGAAGATGTGTAAAAATAAACCTAATCTGGCCTCAAAGGGGTGGATTCAAGAAGCAATTGCGCCTCTGTAACCATAGGTTACACAACGCAATTGCTTACTTGCCCCGGCGTAACGAATGCTCCTGATTCAGGAACCTCGTTACGCCGACTGCAGCCTAAGATCTGCGCGGCATAAGGCTCTTATGCCATGCATATCTTAGGCTGCATTCTTGCGGTGGCCGCTAGGTGGCGTTCCCGTTGTGCTCAGCGTATAGTATGCAAATTGCATACTAACACCGATTCACAACGTTGCGCGAGCCCTGCGTACGCAATTTACGTAGTTTACGTATGGCGGTTTTCGCGCAAGGCTGCCCCTGTTATTAGCAGGGGCAGCCCATGTTACGTATACCCGTCGTTCCCGCGTCGCAAAATTAGAATTTTACGTAGTTTGCGTAAGTGAATCGTGAATGGCGCTGGACGCCATTCACGTTCACTTTGAAGCAAATGACGTCCTTGCGACGTCATTTGCCGCAATGCACGTCGGGAAAGTTTCCCGACGGAGCATGCGCTCTACGATCGGTGCAGGAACGTGCTTAATTTAAATGATTCCCGCCCCCTACGGGATCATTTAAATTGCGCGCTCTTGCGCCGGGCATTTTGCCGGCTCGCCCGGCGCAATTTACGGAGCTTCTGCTCCATGAATCGAGGGCAGCGCAAAAAATAGCGCAATTCTATCTGAATCTGGGCCAAAGTCATTTGGAATTGACATGATGGAGATTTACGGAGAAGAGCCGAGCTTCTCTTTAGAACTACAAAATCCAGCCGGCGCGTCGCATTCATTGTCGCCTTTCCGGCCTCCTCCAACTCCGGAGCCTCAGCGTGAGGATTCCCGGCTTTCAGAGCCTCTTGTCACCGACATGAAAGCCTAGGAAGGTCCTTCACGCCGAGCTAATCCTCGCTCCTCCGCCTTATCTCCAACTTCTGTATAAAAAACATAATCATCCTGCCGCCCCCCCCCCTTTTTCTTTTTTCTACCTCCTCAGCAATTCCTGTCCACGGAGCGGATTTCGGCCTCTCCGAAGCCTCCCTGGTGGCCTTTGCCGATAGCGGCTCATAAATGCTGACAATTCCAGCGTGAAAACGTTTTGTAGGGGGCCGCCCGGTGCCCGTGCCAGCTCTGCGAATATGTAGAGGACGAGGCTGTCACCGAGCCGGGCTTGTCACCGTGCCGGGCTTGTCACCGGAGCAAGGATGTTCTGGGCAGATAGCGTCTCTTCCGAGCCCTCCTGCCACACGACAAGCGTTCGGGGGCTTTAAATATCTGAAAAAAAAGGTTAATTAATTACGAGCTCGTTTGCCAGGAACAGTCAGCCTAGGAAATGTGTTTCTAGAGATACTGGACGGGTTCCAAGAGAACCACAGGAGGCTGCCGGGATGTCATCTCTCTCTCTCCTCGCTCTCTCTCTCTCAATCTTCTTCTCTCTGCCTCTTGCCGGCCACATGCAGAGGAATTTTCATGCAATTTTTCAGACATTAAAAAAATGAAATGCACGAAGGAAATTCCAATCACGAACTCCGTGAAATAATCTGGAGAGCTGGTGGCAGGTTCCTCAAACCGTTCCTTGCGTTTGTTAGGAAAGATGCGGTTAGAATTGGCGGCGTTATTACGAGATCCACCCAAGATTCTCCCGAGGTGTTGGCACCTGGAGCACCACCAGGAGATGACGGAGCGGTGACCACCAGGCTGCCAGATGCCAACTGGTTGAGGCTCTCAGGATCATCATCCCACCAGCAGGAACAAGGGGGCTGGGGTGAGGAGGCAACATGGTGACAAGCTGACAGGTCAGGATCAAGCAGAGGTTGAGGCAGGTGACAGGCAAGGATAGTCAGTGCCAGTGGCGGCTGGTGCTCAAAATCTTTGGGGGGCGCAAACAAATTGAAAAATTCTAAAGAAAACCATCAATTGCAGCATCACTGTGCCCATCAAATGCAGCCACTGTGCCCGTCAAACGCAGAAACTGTGCCCATCAAACGCAGCCACTGTTCCCATCAATTGCAGCCACTGTGCTCATCAAATACCACCACTGTGCCAATAAATGGCAGCTACTGTGGCATCAATTGCAGCCACTGTGCCATCAAACTCAGCCACTGTGCCCATCAATTGCAGCCACTGTGCCATCAAACGCAGCCACTGTGCCATCAAATGCAGCCACTGTGCCATCCAATGCTGTCACTGTGCCATCCAATGCTGTCACTGTGCCATCAAATGCTCCCACTGTGCCATCCAATGCTGCCAGTGTTCTCCCCCTGCCCGCTTGCCATCTGCTCGGCACTTTCCCTGTCTCGGTGGGGCAGCGGGTGACGGCGAGCAGTGTCTTCCATGCGTCTTCTCCCATCCATGTGTCTTTTGCCGTCCTCCTCTCCTCCCGTCCTCTCCTATGATTGCTGCCAGTGTGCCCAACAATTGCTGCTACTGTGCCCCATGAGATGCTGCCAGTGTGCCCCATCAGATGCTGCCAGTGTGCCCCATCAGATGCTGCCAGTGTGCCCCAACAGATGCCACCAGTGTGCCCTATTAGATGCCGCCTGCACTTACCTGTCTCGGAGCGGGTCAGCGGCGGTCTCCTGCACATCCTCCATGTCTTCTTCCGTCCTCTCTCAAGCATCCAATCACAGCGCCTGACGTTTCTGCCAATTAGGCAAATGGTAATAGACCTGGCAACCAGATTGGCTGAGAGGCGGGTCAATGTTAGCAAAGCGCATTCCTTCAGCTTGGCTAACATTGAGTGAGAAGGAACGCACAGCGTTGCGCCCGCCTCTCATTTTGTTGAACGCCTATTAGAGCCAAAGGCTCTAATCAGGTGCTTCCAAAAAACACCCCCACCTCTGTAGTTCAGGGGCCCGGTGATCGAAAAGGGGCCGGACACCTGAATAGGGGGGTGTCGGCAGCGACCATAGATAGATTTATGCAATGCATAAATCTATCTATGGGGATTAGAGCGGTGACAGGAGAGGGGAGGCGGCGCTCCTGCGCCCGTTATGGACGCACCGCCACTGGCGAGGAGAGCACTGAGAGGTATAGAAATGAACTCCATCTATGAAGTGGAGGTCGGAGTTTGGCTGTAAAATTGGTGCCGTGAGCCGGATGGGAGGCCGGAGGTCAGACTCAAGTACACCAAAGAAGGTTCTCAGAGTTGAGGGGGCCGCGATATCAAACCACAGCACCCCCCATCAGAAGAACATGGAACCTTCCCCCGGGAAGAAGACGCAGAGACCTCGTTGCGGTTCGTTTAGGAATCGGCATTAATCAGCTCACGTCCGCCCTCGGCTTTGTTCTCATTCGTCGTTGTTTTTGTGATTATCACAGCCGTTTAATTTACTAACATACAGCACGGCTTATCCCCGCTGAGGTAAAATATCGCTGCGCCGCCGCCAGATGAAAGAGCGGTATTAATGAAAGTGATAAACACATTTAATATAAACAAGTAATATCTGCGGTTAACCACTTCATCGTGAGCGTCGCGAAAGAAAAAAGAACGCGAAAGGATTAGAGATTAAAGATCGTCATCATCTGCGTTCCGCAACCTCATTACCGGGTCGGGAAAAAAAATTGTTACTTTATTAAAATGGAACGGCGGCACGCGTGATACGCGCTTCGCTTTGCCGATGCTGTTTTTTTGGAAATGAAATTGTTAGTTGACTTTTTGATAATTTCTTATAGCGAAAGGTTCTAGCATTTGCGCGCCAAGCTGTCCAGAGATCTTTACCTTTCCCGGCCTCCCGAATCCTTTGTAACTTTCCAGAACATTTTATTGTTATTAATTATTCATTCACACAAAGTCGCGGTACAAATTGAACAGCGGGACGTTATGCAGCAGGCGTGTGTTTTCCTTAGGGCTGTACAGTGGCGGCCCGTCCATTAGGGGCGCCCGAGCGCCACCCCTTCTATCCACGGCCGCCACCCCCTATTCATGCGTCCGGCCCCTTTCAGGACGCCGGGTGCATGAATTATAGCGGCGGGGGTGTTTTTTTAAAGCACCTGATAATAGGCTTCAAAATAGGGTGGGCTTGTGGCGCAGATCATTGGGTTCGGAGCCCACCCAGGTTTTACAACAGCGAATAAATAGTCACTATTGAAACGCTGATCCTCAATCCAGCCAATCAGAAGCAGGTCTGAGACCCGTTTTCTGATTGTCCGAAAAGGGAAGAGTCCCAATTGCCCACCAAGGAGGAGGGAGGAAACGGAAGTCGCCGCAATGCCCATGGAGAGCAGGGGAAGGGAAAGCCATTGCCGTCAAGCAGGGGAAGGGGAAGCCGCCGCCACTGATCAGGGGAGGGGAAGCCACCGCCACTGAGCAGGGGAGGGGAAGCCACCGCCGCTGGGCAGGGGAAAGGAAGCCGCCGCCAAGCAGGGGACGGGAAAGCTGCCAAGCAGGTGAAGGGGAGGCCAATTCTGATTGTCCGAAAAGGGAAGAGTCCCAATTGCCCGCCAAGGAGGAGGGAAGAAATGGAAGCCGCCACCATGCCCGTGATGAGCAGGGAAAGGTGAAGCCATCACCGCTGCTGAGCAGGTGGAGGGGAATCTGCCGCTGCCAAGCAGGGGAAGGGGAAGCCGCCGCCGCTGAGCAGGGGAGGGGAAGGCGCCACCGCCGAGCAGGGCAAGGGGAGGCAGCTAAGCAGGTGAATGGGAGGCTGCCAAGCAGGGGAAGGGGAAGCCGCAGCCGCTGAGCAGGAGAAGGGGAAGCCGCCGCTGCTGGGCAGGGGAAGCCACCCCTGCTGAGCAGGGGAAGCTGCCCCGCTGAGCAGGGGAAGGGGAAACCATCGCCAAGCAGGGGAAGGGGAAGCCATGCCGCTGAGCAGGGGAGGGGGAGCCGCCACCACCGAGCAGGGGAAGGGGAAGCCGCTAAGCAGGGGAAGGTGAAGCCACGCCGCTGAGCAGGGGAGGGGAAGCCACCGCCAAGCAGGGGAAGGGGAAGCCATGCCGCTGAGCAGGGGAGGGGGAGCCGCCACCACCGAGCAGGGGAAGGGGAAGCCGCTAAGCAGGGGAAGGTGAAGCCACGCCGCTGAGCAGGGGAGGGGAAGCCACCGCCAAGCAGGGGAAGGGGAAGCCGCTAAGCAGGGGAAGGTGAAGCCACGCCGCTGAGCAGGGGAGGGGGAGCCGCCTCCAAGCAGGGGAAGGACAATCTGTCAAGCAGGGGAACCTGCAGTCGCTAAGAAGGGTAGGGGAAGCCGCTGCCAATAGGCAGGGGAATCCGCTAAGCAGGGAAGGGGAAGCCACCGCCAAGCGGGGGAAGAGGAACCTGCCGCCGTTGAGCAGGGGAAGGGGAAACCACCAGTGAAGTCCTGAAGAAGCTCTGCCCACCATAGATGGGGTAAGTGCTCCAGACCTGACCGACCAGGGTACTGTTTGCTCTCCCCCCCACTATTACCACCGGCCATCACTGGGGCTGTAGTACTCTGTATACACCTACCTGCCTCCCAACTTACAGACCAGGAGGGTATCCCTCACCCTATGGTTATCATTCTACAAGCCCTGATGAAGGGGGAGGGGTGGTGTTGAGCCCCCAAAACACGTTGGATGTTGTTGCAGAATGGACAGTACAATACAATTCTTTTCAGTTCCTTTCGGGTCCCCAGCAGGACGCCACAGTCGCTTGTGAGAAGCCTTCAGGGCCGCACACCACACATTGAATAAATCATGATAAAGGTCCAGCGCTCCTTATACCCCCAAACAAAGAAGAGTAAAACTGTCTGTGGAGGGTGCTGTCATGGTCTTACCTCTCTCCTGTCTCCTTCGTTTGACATGTGCTGGCGGCCATCTTGGTTTCTGGGACTCTTGTAGCCTCCCACCCTGCGGCTCCTCCTTCCCACTGGGAGGAGCTGGATGCCTGGCTCATATATATAGGAGTTCTGTGGCCTTCCCTACGTTCCGACATCGCCGCATATGTAGCGGCATGCTCCGTTTGTGCCCAAAGTAAGTCCCCTCGGCACCTTCCGTTGGGCCTGCTGCAACCCATAGCCACCGGGGAGCGCCCATGGTCACACCTGGGGATGGATTTCATTGTGGACCTCCCTGCATCCCGAGGCCATACGGTCATTCTCATGATTGTGGATCGGTTTTCCAAAATGTGCCACTGTGTTCCTCTCAGGAAGTTACCCTCTGCACAAGAGTTGGCCACGATTTTTGCCTGGGAGGTCTTCCGGTTGCACGGTTTGCCCAAGGAGATAGTGTCGGATCGGGGGAGTCAGTTTGTGTCCAGGTTCTGGCGCGCCTTTTGCTCCCAGTTGGGGATTCATCTCTCCTTCTCCTCGGCCTACCACCCTCAGTCCAATGGGGCCGCAGAACGATCCAATCAGGCCTTGGAGCAATTCCTTCGTTGCTATGTCTCTGATCACCAAGACAATTGGGTTGACCTCCTGCCTTGGGCTGAGTTTGCCAGGAACACGGCGGTGAACTCTTCCTCTGGGACGTCTCCCTTCATGGCCAATTATGGGTTCCAACCTGCTGTGTTACCGGAGGCATTCTCCCCCCAGGATATTCCGGCTGTGGAGGATCACCTTTCCGTCCTACGCGCCTCTTGGGTACAGATCCAGAAGTCCCTTGAGGTCTCTGCGCAGCGCCAGAAACTCCAGGCTGATCGCAGACGAGCGCCTGCTCCTTCCTACCAGGTCGGAGACCATGTATGGTTGTCCACTCGCAACCTCAACCTTCGAGTGCCCACTCCCAAGCTGGCTCCTCGCTTTGTTGGTCCCTTCCGAGTGCTTCGCAGGGTAAACCCGGTAGCCTATGCCCTTGCGCTTCCTCCTGGCATGCGGATCTCCAACGTGTTTCATGTCTCCCTGTTGAAGCCACTGGTGTGCAATCGCTTCACTTCCTCGGTTCCTCGGCCTCGTCCGGTCCAAGTGGGCAATCATGAGGAGTATGAGGTGAGCAATATCCTGGACTCACGCCTGGTCCGCGGTCGGGTGCAGTTTTTGGTCCACTGGCGTGGTTATGGTCCAGAGGAGCGTTCCTGGGTTCCCTCCGCAGATGTCCATGCTCCTGCCTTGCTCCGAGCCTTCCACGCACGTTTTCCTCAGAAACCGTTTTTTTGCACCGCGGAGGAGGGGCCCTTGAGGGGGAGGTACTGTCATGGTCTTACCTCTCTCCTGTCTCCTTCGTTTGACATGTGCTGGCGGCCATCTTGGTTTCTGGGACTCTTGTAGCCTCCCACCCTGCGGCTCCTCCTTCCCACTGGGAGGAGCTGGATGCCTGGCTCATATATATAGGAGTTCTGTGGCTTCAGTTCCTTGCTTGGTCCTCCTGTGTTCACATGCTTCTAAGACTGCTGCTGCTTCCTGATCCTGGCTTCGTCTGACTTCCCTGCTGGTTCCTGATCCTGGCTTCGTCTGACTTCCCTGCTGGTTCCTGATCCTGGCTTCGTCTGACTTCCCTGCTGGTTCCTGATCCTGGCTTCGTCTGACTTCCCTGCTGGTTCCTGATCCTGGCTTCGTCTGACTTCCCTGCTGGTTCCTGATCCTGGCTTCGTCTGACTTCCCTGCTGGTTCCTGATCCTGGCTTTGTCTGACTTCCCTGCTGGTTCCTGATCCTGGCTTCGTCTGACTACCCTTCTGGTTCCTGACATCTGGCTTCGCAAGACTCTGCTTCGGTTTCACCATCCGTTTGGACTTTTGCTTTACAGCTTGATTTTCAATAAAGCCTTCTTATTTTCACTTATCTCTTGTTGTACGTCTGGTTCATGGTTCCGTAACAGGTGCCAAGTCAGCAGGTGACCATAATGTCCGGACAGGCTGGGTCTATGGGGGAAGTCATAAAAGTGGCATTTATTCATCTCACTTACACTTTAGGTTTATAGGTCTGGAGACCCCGGTGTACTACCGCCAGGCAGGGGGGCGGGACCCCGGTGTACTACCGCCAGGCAGGGGGGCGGGACCCCGGTGTACTACCGCCAGGCGGGGGGGGGAGGCGGGACCGCAGAATGCCCGGGATGAGGGGGTTGTATTCCTTCTACGCGTTTTATGCTTCATTTTCCATTTTGGCGGAGGCATCCCCTTTAATGAGTGTCTTGGAGACCCCCGGTGTTCAGAGATCAGCGGCTTCCAGAGTTCACTCCGCATTTCTTACTAATTGTCAGAAATAAAGAGAAGGGGGGAGGGGCTGATCCCATCGCCGAGGTCTTCAAGAGGCTGCGCAAATGTGACATTCATTAAATGTGCGCACACGCGATTTTCTGCTTTGCTGGATATCGTAATTACTTGTTAACGAGAGTCAGAAATGAGTAATCCTTCTATTTTTATATTATTCCCTTTCATTCTAAACATTTATATTACGGACTCCCGAGACTCCGAGACTCCGAGACTCCGAGAAGGACCCCGCCAAAATATTCTACAATTACCCCCCCTCCCTATTATTTATTATATAGCTCTGACATATACCTGAGCACTGTACAGAGATCACTGAGCCAATCCGTCTCTGTACAGAGGAGCTTACACTCTAATGTCCCCTCCCCCCCCCCCCCACATCACATCAGTCTCTGTACAGAGGAGCTTACACTCTAATGTCCCCTCCCCCCCACATCACATCAGTCTCTGTACCAGAGGAGCTTACACTCTAATGTCCCCTCCCCCCCACATCACATCAGTCTCTGTACAGAGGAGCTTACACTCTAATGTCCCCTCCCCCCCCACAGTCACATCAGTCTCTGTACAGAGGAGCTTACACTCTAATGTCCCCTCCCCCCCACATCACATCAGTCTCTGTACAGAGGAGCTTACACTCTAATGTCCCCCCCCCCACACATCACATCAGTCTCTGTACAGAGGAGCTTACACTCTAATGTCCCCTCCCCCCACATCACATCAGTCTCTGTACAGAGGAGCTTACACTCTAATGTCCCCTCCCCCACAGTCACATCAGTCTCTGTACAGAGGAGCTTACACTCTAATGTCCCCCCCCCACATCACATCAGTCTCTGTACAGAGGAGCTTACACTCTAATGTCCCCTCCCCCCCCCCCCACAGTCACATCAGTCTCTGTACAGAGGAGCTTACACTCTAATGTCCCCTCCCCCCACAGTCACATCAGTCTCTGTACAGAGGAGCTTACACTCTAATGTCCCCTCCCCCCCAACATCACATCAGTCTCTGTACAGAGGAGCTTACACTCTAATGTCCCCTCCCCCCCACATCAGTCTCTGTACAGAGGAGCTTACACTCTAATGTCCCCTCCCCCACATCACATCAGTCTCTGTACAGAGGAGCTTACACTCTAATGTCCCCTCCCCCCCACAGTAACATCAGTCTCTGTATAGAGGAGCTTACACTCTAATGTCCCCTCCCCCCACACATCACATCAGTCTCTGTACAGAGGAGCTTACACTCTAATGTCCCCCCCCCCCCCACAGTCACATCAGTCTCTGTACAGAGGAGCTTACACTCTAATGTCCCCTCCCCCCCCACAGTCACATCATTCTCTGTACAGAGGAGCTTACACTCTAATGTCCCCTCCCCCCCCACACATCACATCAGTCTCTGTACAGAGGAGCTTACACTCCAATGTCCCCTCCCCCCCACAGTCACATCAGTCTCTGTACAGAGGAGCTTACACTCTAATGTCCCCTCCCCCCCACATCACATCAGTCTCTGTACAGAGGAGCTTACACTCTAATGTCCCCCCCCCACATCACATCAGTCTCTGTACAGAGGAGCTTACACTCTAATGTCCCCTCCCCCCACAGTCACATCAGTCTCTGTACAGAGGAGCTTACACTCTGCCAGGTGATTTTGTGGAGCTATGTGCCAGAACTGGCTGCTGGATCTTCGGGATGTTAGGATTTTGTAGAAATCCCGGGACAGTCCCGTGGAATTCGGGACGGTTGGAAGGTTTGATTTTGCGACCCTAAAAATGTTGAGCCCTGGGCAATCTTCCCTGTAGCCCCGCCCACACTACATCCAATTGATAAATTCCAATTGACAGACGCCGTCCTTGAACATCCCCCCACCCCCAGCGTAGCGGAACGCCCCCCGCAATGTATAGAACATGAAATCCTTTCTTCTCCGTGTCAAGTGGAGTGCGCTGTAATTTCAGCGTATTGAGCTGAGCCATCGTATTTTCGGCGGTGGGAGGAAAGCGCACGCTGTGTTAATTCCCTTTATTATTTTTTTCCTTTTTTACTCTATAAAGAAACATTTTCATATTCTGTAATAGTGTCATATGAGGGCCACAAATAATGAGATCCCGGCGGCGCGGCGCGTGCGCTTCATTCACTTCCAACCCTGTGATCTAAACAGCCAATGAAACGTCCAGGAAAGTTCACAGCCGGTTCCTCTGATACAAAGTTACACCTACAAGCACAGAAATACTTTATTTAACCCGGTATAAAACGTACATGTGTACTCCAAACCTACGCGTTTCAGCCCTGCAAGGGCCTTAACCACTTCAGCCCCGGAAGATTTTACCCCCCTTTCCTGACCAGAGCACTTTTTGCGATTCTGCACGGTGACAGACTCACCCGTGACATCACGGGACCCTCTTATGTCTAAAATCATCCACTAGGGGCATAGGAGGACAGAGGAATGATATCTTGGACCACCTGAGATGGGATTATTATGTAATTATTACCGTATCTATTGGCGTATACCGCGCACTTTTTTCCCCTTAAAATCAGGGGGAAATCGTGAGTGCGCGATATACGCCGATCCTCCTCAGAGACAGCTGATCCTCGCTGTCTCTGAGCGCCGCCGACAAAGCCAGACAAAGAACGAGCCGAGTGTACTGCGCACTCGGCTAGGCTCGGCCACGCTCGGCTCTGCCCGCAGCCACGTGAGAGGAGCCGAGAGAAGCTGCGAGGAGCCGAACACACCAGAAATCCGACTCTGCACAGCTCGACCGAGGCGCCAAATTCAACGCTGCAACCTCCGGCAGACGAACGCGACGGACACCGACAAGGCTGGACGGACCCCGCGCAAGGCCGCAGACGGACGCCGGACAAGGACGCCGACAGCAGACGGACACCGACAAGGCTGAGCATCCAAAAAGTAATTTTTTTCCAAAACTTCCCTTCTCAGCTTGGTGTGCACGTTATACGCCAGCGCGCGGTATACCCCGAAAAATACGGTATCCACAATATATTCCAGGATATCTGTAAAGAACTATTTCCTGTTTGTTGATTCTGAACTCAACGGGTTAATTGTAAGAGTGACTCATTCATCATGTTGGGACACATACTGTGAGATTCTAATTGACCCTGCTATTGTGTGAAGATGTCCTGTGTTTACACTTATGATAATGTGTATTGTATAGCAGGTGAGCGAGGAGACGGGACGTCTACTCTGAAAGGTCATATCTGAGACGCCTCGTCTGGGTAAATGATTAGTTAATTAGCTCATGTTAATTTATGTTCTGGTTACCTCCTCTTTAAACTGTATATAAGATTGTATTCTTGGTTCATTAAACACACAGGGCTAGATTCAGCAAAGAATTATGCCGGCGTATCCATAGATACGCCGCGTAAATTCAAAGCTGCGCCGGCGTATCTACTTTCTGTATTCAGAAAGCAAGATACGCCGACATTAGCCTAAGATCCGACTGGCGTAATTCTATTACGCCGTCGTATCTTAGGGTGCATTCTCACGCTGGCCGCTAGGTGGCGCTTCCGTTGTTTTCGGCGTAGAATATGCAAATGACCTAGATACGTCGATTCACAAACGTACGTGCGCCCGGCGTTCGTTTTTTACATCGTTTGCGTAAGGCTTTTTCGGCGTAACGTTGCGCCTGCTTCTATGAGGCGCACACCATGTTAAGTATGGACGTCGTTCACGCTTTGATTTTTGATTTTTTTACGTTGTTTGCGTAAGTCGTTAGCGAATAGGGCTGGACTTAATTTACGTTCACGTCAAAACAAATACGTCCTTGAGGCGTATTAGGAGCAATGCACACTGGGAGATTCACGTCACGTCAATCACGTCGGGTCACACAACATTTACATAAAACACGCCCCCCTGTTCCAAATTTGAATTAGGCGGGCTTATGCCGGCCGATTTACGCTACGCCGCCGCAACTTACAGAGCAAGTGCTTTGAGAATACAGCACTTGCCCGTCTAAGTTGCGGAGGCGTAACGTAAATCGGATACGTTACTCCGCCGCAAAGATACGCGATTCTACGAGAATCTGGCCCTCCATGTTCAGCAGACAAACAAGTCTCGTCTCGTTGCGTGTTGAGAGCAGCTGGAATATCTGATATCTATATCCAGACTGATAGGAAGCCGTATATGACGGAAGCACTCAAGCGGAGTGTGGGACGTTCCGTTACAGGCACTGCGTCGCTTTAACTGACAATTGCGCGGTCGTGTGACGTTGTACCCAAACATAATTGACGTCCCTTTTCCCCCACAAATAGAGCTTTCTTTTGGTGGTATTTGATCACCTCTGCGGTTTTTATTTTTTGCGCTATAAACAAAAAAAGAGCGACAATTTAAAAAAAAACTATTCTTTTTTTACTTTTTGCTAAAATAACCGTTCCATGACTAAGCCTATTTCTGACATTTGGTGTTTACAAGTTAAAATTTGTTTAATGTGAAAGATGAAGTTACGCTGAGTAAATAGATACCCAACATGTCACGCTTTATAATTGCACGCACTCGTGGAATGGCGACAAACTACCTGTGCAAGACTGAAGGGGAGGAGCCGGTACACCTGTGCAAGACTGAAGGGGAGGAGCCGGTACACCTGTTCAAGACTGAAGGGGAGGAGCTGGTACACCTGTGCAAGACTGAAGGGGAGGAGCCGGTACACCTGTGCAAGACTGAAGGGGAGGAGCCATACACCTGTGCAAGACTGAAGGGGAGGAGATGGTACACCTGTGCAAGACTGAAGGGGAGGAGCCGGTACACCTGTGAAAGACTGAAGGGGAGGAGCTGGTACACCTGTGCAAGACTGAAGGGGAGGAGCCGGTACACCTGTGCAAGACTGAAGGGGTGGAGCCGGTATACCTGTGCAAGACTGAAGGGAGGAGCCGGTACACCTGTGCAAGACTGAAGGGGAGGAGCCGGTACACCTGTGCAAGACTAAAGGGGAGGAGCCGTACACCTGTGCAAGACTGAAGGGGAGGAGACGGTACACCTGTGCAAGAGGGAGGGGAGGAGCCTATACACCTGTGCAAGACTGAAGGGGAGGAGACGGTACACCTGTGCAAGACTGAAGGGGAGGAGCCGATACACCTGTGCAAGACTGAAGGGGAGGAGCCGATACACCTGTGCAAGACTGAAGGGGAGGAGCCGGTACACCTGTGCAAGGTTGAAGGGGGGGCGGGGGGAGTAGGTAAATTAGACTGCATACAATGAGTCACGATGCCAAAGATACTGAAATATTTTTTTTTTTACACTTTAAGATTCAGGTTTTTGTCCGCATTTAATTTTCTCTGAATCTCGATGAATCTTCAGCGCAAGTCCTCAGATTCCCTCTAGCGTAGATTCGCGGTACGCACGTTGGATTTTCTGTATATGTAGAACTTTGCTGCCTGGGAACTGATTTTGTTGTTTTCTTTTTTACTTTCAACCTTTTTTTTTCACTCCCTTTCGATTTTCTTCAGCAGCTGCGTTTGCCGTATCCTTGACCGCACTCAGCGCAACATCAGAGGAGACCGCAAGCCGAGCGTCGCGCCTTTTGTTACTGAAGAGGATTCGGCGGCCCCGGATCACAATTCCCAGACAAATATTTCCTAGAAGCAGCCGCCAGACTTTGTACAGAAATGTGAGAGAGAGAAATGTCAGGTGGAATAAAAATGAATCTACAGACAGAATGGTGAATAAAGTCTGAATGTAGATGGGGGGCCAATATGTCCTTCCACCTATAGATATGGGGGGCTACAATGTCCTTCCACCTATAGATATGGGGGCCTAATATGTCCTTCCACCTATAGATATGGGGGCCTAAAATGTCCTTCCACCTATAGATATGGGGGCCTAATATGTCCTTCCACCTATAGATATGGGGCCTAATATGTCCTTCCACCTATAGAAATTGTCGGCCTAAGATGTCCTTCCACCTATAGATATGGGGCCTAAAATGTCCTTCCACCTATAGATATGGGGCCTAAAATGTCCTTCCACCTATAGATATGGGGGCCTAAGATGTCCTTCCACCTATAGATATGGGGGGCCTAAAATGTCCTTCCACCTATAGAAATGGGGGCCTAAAATGTCCTTCCACCTATAGATATGTGGGGCTACAATGTCCTTCCACCTATAGATATGGGGGCCTAAAATGTCCTTCCACCTATAGAAATGGGGGCCTAAAATGTCCTTCCACCTATAGAAATGGGGGCCTAATATGTCCTTCCACCTATAGATATGGGGGCCCAATATGTCCTTCCACCTATAGATATGGGGGCCTAAAATGTCCTTCCACCTATAGAAACAGGGGCTACAAACCAGAAGGACTACCAGGGACCATATGGGTCCCTCCACAACTACTCAACAAAGAAATCATAAAACCTGAATATTGAGAGACGATTCTGGGCCGTGTGTACAGGGCTTTACTCTGAGGAGTAACCCCAAGTTTTGAGTGCCCCTGAGAAGGACCCAAGTTCTAAATGCCCCCAAAAACATCCCAAGTTATCCTATCTTCAGAGTGACCCTGAGAGTAACCAAAGTTATGAGAACCCCTGAGAGGGACCAAAAGTTCCAAGTTGTCCCATCTTTAGAGTGATCCCAAAAGTATTGCCAAGTTCTGAGTTCCCTCTAAGAGGGACCCAAAGTTCCAGGTTACCCCATCTTCAGAGTGACCCAAAGAGCAACCCAAAGTCGCAAGAACCTCTGAGAGGGACCCAAAGTTCCAACTTATGCCATCTTCAGAGTGACCCAGAGAGTAACCTGAAGTTCTGAGAGCCCCAAGAGGGACCCAAAGTTCCATGTTATCCCGTCTTCAGAGTGACCCCCAAAATTCTGAGAGCCGCCGAGAGATGCCCAAAGTTCCACGTTATCCCATCTTCAGAGTCACCGCAAGTTTTGAGAACCCCTGAGAGGGACACAAAGTTCAAAGCTATACCATCTTCACAGTAACCCCAAATTCTGGGAGCCACCGAAAGGGACCCAAAGTTAAAAGTTATTTCAGCTTCAGAGAAACCCCAAGTTTTGAGAATCACTGAGAGGGACCCAAAGTTAGAAGTTATCCCATCCTCAAAGTGACCCTAAGAGTAACTCCAAGTTTAAAGTGCCCCTAAAAGGGACCCAAAGTTCTAAGTTATTGCATCTTCAGAGTGCCCCCGAGATTAACCCAAAGTTCTGAGAGCCCCCAAGAGCGACCCAAAGTTCCAAAATATTCCATCTTCAGAGTAACCCCAAGTTTTGAGAACCCCTGAGAGGGACCCAAAGTTCCAAGTTATCCCCTTTTCAGAATGACCCCGGGGGGAACCAGAAGTTCTGAGAGACCCCAAGAGGGACCCAAAATTCCAAGTTATCTCATCTTCAGAATAACCCGAAGTTCTGAGAACCCCCGTGAGGGACACAAAGTTCCAAGTTATCCCATCTTCAGAGTAACCCCAAGTTCTAACTGCCCCCAAAAGTGATCCCTAGCTCCAAGTTATCCTCTCTTCAGGGTGACCCAGAGAACCCAGGGCATTCAGAACCCCAAGTCCTGAGTGCCCCCGGGTAGGACCCAAAATTCCAAGTTAGAAGTAGCCTCTAATTCTGACTGCCCCCAGAACCCAAAGTTCTTGTAACCCTAAGTTCCGAGGGACCCCATCGTCTGTGTGCCCCTGAGACTGACCCCAAGTTCTCCTCTCATCAGAGCCCCTTCCATCCTTGTATTCACCTTTTTTATCTCCTCTAGCCTCTTCACAGCCACTTCCTATCTTCATGAACTCCAGTGATGGCGGCATATCATTTCCCAGGACAGGTTTCCTGATGGTGACAACGGTGGCCCATGTCTGTGTAGTGCGCGTTGTAATGGCCACTTGTAGCCTCCATCAGAATCTTATGTGGCAGGGTGACAACGCAGGAGCACAACCAAGAGACAGGATCAGAGCGTTGTCACCCGATAACAGGAAGTGCCTGAACAAAGACCCTCATGGCGGGATCACCAGGGACCATTGGAATGAAAGCTGCAGATTTATATATTATGAAAGTTACATTGTCACAGATCATATGAGATTTTAGTGAAGGAGTTACGTATTCCGTCTTTGAAATGATTAACCTGAATAAACAATGTAACATGTGAATTATACGATCGCCCTAAATTTCAGCGGATCGGAGATTTCCTCCAATGACTCCAATTTAATAACTTTGTTTACTTCCAATAAGCGCATAGTTCTGCGTCTGTCTATTGCGTCCATTGCTGTAGAATTCAATCCGGGTTTCGTATGAAGAAAGTCGGCGGCAGGCGCGGTGCGGGGAAGTGGCTGATGAGGTCCGGAAGGGAAGCAGATGGAATTCATATCACCTTGGCTATGAAAAGACGGCCGTTTATTAGATCTGTGATAGGACGAGTATATTACAGGCCGACACTTCACTGCCCCCATCACACCGAGGTCACCCCGCCATTATTATCCATGGATTATTGACTCAACCCTTCAAGATTTCCACAGGCCGAGGGGGGTGGGGGGAGGTGCCACACTCAGCGCAGGGCCTGCAGTCAGCTGAACGATGGCCGCCCTAATTTTTGCACTTTATTTGCACAATTCAAGAGACTTTAAATTTATTGTGTTATATGTGATGCAAATTGTTTCTATTGTCATCTGACAATTTTTTATTATATGATTATATGATTGCACTTTTTGCACTTTGACACAGGATTTGTTTACTGCATTTGCACTTCATTTTTGTATTTGGATTTAGCACTTTATACTGTTTTCCCTTTTATGGTTATAGTTTTATAGCGCGGCTTCACTTTACTATTTAGAACCCCAAGTTCTGAGTGCCCTCGAGAAGGACTTATCTTCAGAGTGATCCCAAAAGTAACCCCAAGTTCTAACTGCCCCCAAAGTCATCCCTAGCTCCAAGTTATCCTATCTTCAGAGTAACCCCAAGTACAGAGTGACCCCGAGAAGGACCCAAAGCTCCAAGTTATCCCATCTTCAGACTGAACCCAAAAGTAACCCCAAGTTCTAACTGCCCCCAAAGTCATCCCTAGCTCCAAGTTATCCTATCTTCAGAGAAACCCCAAGTTCAGAGTGACCCCGAGAGTAACCCCAAGTTCAGAGTGACCCCGAAAAGGACCCAAAGCTCCAAGTTATCCCATCTTCAGGACTGAACCCAAAAGTAACCCCAAGTTCTAACTGCCCCCAAAAGTGATCACTAGCTCCAAGTTATCCTATCTTCAGAGAAACCCCAAGTTCAGAGTGACCGCGAGAGTAACCCCAAGTTCAGAGTGACCCCGAGAGTAACCCCAAGTTCAGAGTGACCCAGAGAAGGACCCAAAGCTCCAAGTTATCCCATCTTCAGACTGAACCCAAAAGTAACCCCAAGTTCTAACTGCCCCCAAAAGTGATTCTTAGCTCCAAGTTATCCTATGTTCAGAGTGACCGCGAGAGTAACCCCAAGTTCTGAGTGCCCCCGAGAAGGACCCAAAGTTCCAAGTTATCTCATATTCAGAGTGAACTTAAAAGTAACCCCAAGTTTAAACTGCTCCCAAAAGTGATCCCTAGCTCCAAGTTATCCTATCTTCAGAGAAACCTCAAGTTCTGAGTGACCCCAAGAAGGACATAAAATTCCAAGTTATTTAATAATAAGAGTGAACCGAAAAGTAACCCCAAGTTGTAACTGCCCCCAAAAATGATCCCTAGCTCCAAGTTATCCTATCTTCAGATAGACCCTGAGAATATTCCCAAGTTCTGAGTGCCACTGAGAAGGACCCAAAGTTACAAGTTATCCTTTCTCCAGAGTGACCCCAAGAGTAACACCAAGTTCTAACTGCCCCCTAAAGTGATTCCATTACCTAGCTCCAAGTTATCCCAAAGTTATTTAATATTCAGAGTGAACCCAAAAGTAACCTCAAGTTCTAACCTTCCCCCAAAAGTGATCCCTAGCTCCAAGTTATCCCATCTTCTGAGTGCCCCCGAGAAGGTCCCAAAGTGTAAAATCATCTCATATTCAGAGGGACCCCAAAAGTAGCCTCTATTTCTGACTGCTCCCAACACCCAAGGTTCTTGTAACCCAAATTTCTGAGTTACCTTCTGAGTGCCCCTGAGACTGACCCCAAGTTCCCCAGAGCCCCTTCCATCTTCATATTCACCACTTCCCAAGGGGACCCCACCTGTTCTACCAACAAACAATCCGAAGATTCTTTCTTTTATCAATTACAATATGAAATATTCCTGCTTTGTATCATTACAATCATGCCAGGTTCAGTATGGGGGTGGGAGGGCTCGTAGGTTGAGAGATCACCTTCATGAAGAGATATGGAGAGAAATCAGAACACTGGGGTAGATTCAGAAAGCAATTACGCCTGCATATCCATAGATACGCAGCGTAATTGCTAAGTAGCGCCGGCGTATCTACTTTCTGTATTCAGAAAGCTCGATACGCCGACTTTAGCCAAAGATACGACTGGCATAAGTCTCTTATGCCGTTGTATCTTAGGGTGCATTCTCACGCTGGCCGCTAGGTGGCGTTCCCGTAGTTGTCAGCGTAGAGTATGCAAATTGCATACTTACGCTGATTCACAAACGTACGTGCGCCCGACGGTAGTTTTTTACGTCGTTTGCGTAAGTCGGTTTCGTCGTAAGGCTGCTCCTGCTATTAGGAGGCGCAGCCAATGTTAACCTCTTGACCACCGCCCCATGTCAAAAAGACGTCCTCTTTTTAAAGTTGAATATCTCGATAACGGCAGCAGCTGCTGCCACAACCGAGATATTCATCTTTTCAGGGGGCGGTGGTGTACACGATAACGGCGGTCTCCGCGGCGGATTCGCCGCGAGATCGCCGTTATCGGTGGCGGGAGAGGGGCCCCCCCCCTCCCGCCGCTCTCCCGCGCCCTCCGCCGCTTACCGGAGCCGTCGGTAGCGGCGGAGGGGATCGGATGTGTCCGGCAGCTGAGCGGGGACGGGACTGAAGGAGAAATCTCCTTCACCCGTCCTCATAGCTCTGCTGGGCGGAAGTGACGTCAAAACGTCAGTCCCGCCCAGCCTCTTAAAGAAACATTTTTTTTTTTGTCATTTGAAAAAATTACATTTTTATTTTTTTATTTTTTTTTGCATTTAAGTCTAAATATGAGATCTGACGTCTTTTTGACCCCAGATCTCATATTTAAGAGGACCTGTCATGCTTTTTTCTATTACAAGGGATGTTTACATTCCTTGTAATAGGAATAAAAGTGATCAATTTTTTTTTTTTTTTTTTTTTCAGTGTAAAAAATTATAAAAATAAATAAAAATAAATAAGAAAACCCCAAAAAAATGTTTAAAGCGCCCCGTCCCGACGAGCTCGCGCGCAGAAGCAAACGCATACGCGAGTAGCGCCCGCATATGAAAACGGTATTCAAACCACACAAGTGAGGTATCGCCGCGATCGTTAGAGTGAGAGCAATAATTCTAGCCCTAGACCTACTCTGCAACTCAAAAAATGCAACCTGTAGAATTTTTTAAATGTCGCCTATCGAGATTTTTAAGGGTAAAAGTTTGACGCCATGCCACGAGCGGGCGCAATTTTTAAGCGTGACATGTTGGGTATCATTTTACTCAGCGTAACATTATCTTTCACAATATATAAAAAAATTGGGCAAAATGTATTGTTGTCTTATTTTTTAATTCAAAAAAGTGATTTTTATCCAAAAAAAGTGCGCTTGTAAGACCGCTGCGCAAATACGGTGTGACAAAAAGTATTGCAATGACTGCCATTTTATTCCCTAGGATGTCTGCTAAAAAAAAATATATAATGTTTGGGGGTTCTGATTAATTTTCTAGCAAAAAAATTGTGATTTTCACATGAAGGAGAGAAGTGGCAGAATTCACCTGGTGGGCAAGTGGTTTTAAGTATGGACGTCGTTCCCGCGTTGCGATTTTCAAATTTTGTGTCGTTTGCGTAACTCGTTCGTGAATGGCGCTGGACGCCATTTACGTTCACGTCGAAGCCAATGACGTCCTTGCGACGTCATTTACCGCAATGCACGTCGGGAAATTTTCCCGATCCACGCCCCCTACGGGATCATTTAAATTACGCGCCCTTACGCCGGCCCCTTTTACGATACCCCGCAGCAAATTACAGAGCAAATGCTTCGTGAATGCAGCGTAGCTCCAGTAATTTACAGAGGCGTAGCGTAAAAACGATACGCTGCGCCGCCGTATCAGTGCGCGCCCCTACCTGAATCTGGGCCACTGATATTTCCAGACTTCAGAAAAATGGATCCAGTTTAGTGATCCAGACGACTGAGAAGAGAGTTTTACACAATAGAGGTGGCGATAAATTTAGAAAGATACATAAAAGAGAGAACTCGGGGATATTTCATTTGAACACCAGGAAAGCAGCAGGTGTGAATATAGAACGGGACGTCGCGCGTTATTCGGAGTGACGGAGATTTTATGTCTCTCCATATATGAGAGTGATGAGGAGTGCGAGGAATATCCGCTATTTGTTTTATGCATCTCATTTCTAGTGTTCACCTTCAGATCCGTTCTGCATTCATTTTACATCATTTCTATAGAGTTATTATCACTATTCATCATATACAGTATCTCACAAAAGTAAGTACACCCCATCCGTCACATTTGTGTAAATCTTTTCTTGTATCTTTTCATGTGACAACGCTGAAGAAATGACACTTTGCTACAATGCAGTGGCGGCTGGTGCTCAATTTTTTTGGGGGGCGCAAACAAATGAAAAAAAAATATATCAATTGCAGCCTCACTGTGCCCATCAATTGCCGCCACTGTGCCCATCAAACGCAACTACTGTGCCATAAAATTGTCGCCACTGTGCCATTAAATTGTCGCCACTGTGCCATGCCATCAAACGCAGCCACTGTACCATCAATTGTCGCCACTGTGCCATGCCAAACTCAGCCACTGTGCCATTCCATTGTCGCCACTGTGCCATCAATTGTCGCCACTATGCCATGCCAAATGCAGCCACTGTGCCATGCCAATGTCACCACTGTGCCCATCAATTGTCACCACTGTGCCATGCCAAACGCAGCCACTGAGCCATATCAACTGTCGCCACTGTGCCATGCCATTGTCGCCACTGTGCCCATCAATTGTCGCCACTGTGCCATGCCAAACGCAGCCACTGTGCCATATCAACTGTCGTCACTGTGCCCATCAAACGCAACTACTGTGCCATAAAATTGTCGCCACTGTGCCATTAAATTGTCGCCACTGTGCCATGCCATCAAACGCAGCCACTGTACCATCAATTGTCGCCACTGTGCCATGCCAAACTCAGCCACTGTGCCATTCCATTGTCGCCACTGTGCCATCAATTGTCGCCACTATGCCATGCCAAATGCAGCCACTGTGCCATGCCAATGTCACCACTGTGCCCATCAATTGTCACCACTGTGCCATGCCAAACGCAGCCACTGAGCCATATCAACTGTCGCCACTGTGCCATGCCATTGTCGCCACTGTGCCCATCAATTGTCGCCACTGTGCCATGCCAAACGCAGCCACTGTGCCATATCAACTGTCGTCACTGTGCCCATCAAACGCAACTACTGTGCCATAAAATTGTCGCCACTGTGCCATTAAATTGTCGCCACTGTGCCATGCCATCAAACGCAGCCACTGTACCATCAATTGTCGCCACTGTGCCATGCCAAACTCAGCCACTGTGCCATTCCATTGTCGCCACTGTGCCATCAATTGTCGCCACTATGCCATGCCAAATGCAGCCACTGTGCCATGCCAATGTCACCACTGTGCCCATCAATTGTCACCACTGTGCCATGCCAAACGCAGCCACTGAGCCATATCAACTGTCGCCACTGTGCCATGCCATTGTCGCCACTGTGCCCATCAATTGTCGCCACTGTGCCATGCCAAACGCAGCCACTGTGCCATATCAACTGTCGTCACTGTGCCATGCCATTGTCGCCACTGTACCTATCAATTGCGCGGTTGTGCGACGTGGCTCCCAAACAAAATTGGCGTCCTTTTTTCCCCACAAATGGAGCTTTCTTTTGGTGGTATTTGATCACCTCTGCGGTTTTAATTTTTTGCGCTATAAACAAAAAAAGAGCGACAATTGTGAAAAAAATTCAATATTTTTTACTTTTTGCTATAATAAATATCCCCCAAAAACATATATATATATAAAAAAAAAAAAATTCCTCAGTTTAGGCCGATACGTATTCAATAAGCGTTTATTGATCGGTTTACGCAAAAGTTATAGCGTTTACAAAATAGGGGATAGTTTTATGGCATTTTTAATAATATCTTTTTTTTTTTTTTTACTAGTAATGGCGGCGATCAGCGATTTTTATCATGACTGCGACATTATGGCGGACGCATCCCATTTTGGGACCGTTGTAATTTTTACAGTAGTCAGTGCTATAAAAATGCACTGACTACTGTAAAAATGACACTGGCAGTGAAGCGGTTAACCGCTAGGGGCGCTGAAGGGGTTAAGTGTGTCCTAAAAGTGATTCTAACTGTTAGGGGGCGTGGCTAGGAGTGACACATCACTGATCGCTGTTCCCGATGACAGGGAACAGACGATCAGTGACATGTCACTAGGCAGAATGGGGAGATGTTGGCCCAGATTCACAGAGAGCAGGGCGCACATTACGCCGCCGTAGAGTAACAAATATACACTACGCCAACGCAGCGCAGAGAGGCAAGCATTGAATTCAGCAAGCCAGTGCTCCCAACGCTACGCCAGCGTGGCGTGGGATTCGAAGGCGTACGCCGGCTTAGGTGGAAGTGGGCGTGACCCATGCAAATGAGGCGTGACCCTATGCAAATGATGGGCCGAGCACCAGACAGATTTGTATCACGAACTGCGAATACACCGTGACGTGGACGCATCCCCCTGCGCCTGCTCACAACCACGTCGGAACAACTGCCTAAACTGCGCCGGATCACTGTGTACGCCGTGAATGTAACCTACGCCCAGCCAGACACGTCCAACGTAAAATACGCCGGCTTGTGTTCCCTGGTGCAGACCTTTGCATGTTTGCTGCCGGCTTGCACCTCCTTTATGGGGAATAACTTTACGCCGGACGTACAACTTACGCGCACCTCTCGTAGCCTGCGTTGGGCGCACGCAGGTTCGTGAATCGCTGTATTTCCCTCATTTGCATGTTTGAATGGCTAATGAATGGGAGCGGCATCATGCGTCCAGCCTAAATGTATGCCCACCCTACGCCGGCGTGTGCAAGATACGTCGGCGGGGTGTAGCCTGGTTTTAGGCGCATATCTGTTTGTGGGTCTTGCGCACACAGATACGACGGCGCACATTTGCACTTACATCAGCGTAACTTGTTATACGTCGGCGTAAGTGCTTTGTGAATCCGGGCCGTTGTGTTTACACTGACAGCTCCCCGTTCTTCAGCTCTGTGACCCGATTGAGGGACATCGAGTCCGTGGGTCCCGCTGGCACGGTCACGGAGCTTGCGATCAGGGTTGCAAGCTCGTGGCGCGCGTGACCACACGCGGCAAATTAAAGGTGACGTATGTATACACCCATTTGCGCAGCCGATATAGAGTCCTCGTCACAGCCGGCGCGCGCGTGACCAAACGGCGGCAAATTAAAGGGGACGTATATATATACGCCCATTTGCCCAGCCGTGCCATTCTGTTGACGTAAAAAGTCCTGTGGCGGTTGGTGAAGCGGGTTAATGGCACCGCCAAGGGTCGGCTTGGTGGCAACGCGTTTCTGTGGATGGGAATTTGCCTGCGTTCCCGCTGTAGACGGAAACTTGGCCTTACAGATCAGGTTTTGGAACAACTGGCTGTGAAAAGAACGTCTGGCTTTTCCTTCCACTTTAAATCCGATGCCGCCGTTCCCTTCCGAAGCGCCATTCCACTCCGCTCCGCAGAATACCAAAATAACCTGTTTGCTGACAGGATGATGAAGCCGTCAAGAAGCATGATGGGAAGATTTCTCCGTATGATCCGACGGCTGTTTAGTAATAACAAGATTCTTTCTTCATTGCGTAAGTCAATAAATTATTCTCTGCAAGACTTCCCAAGTCTACAGAATAATCCGCAGCCCCCCCCCTCCCCCGCCCCCCCCCCTCCTCGCCATCCCGCGCCCCCCCTCCTCGCCATCCCGCGATCAGACATTTCATTTACATTTCCCTGTTTTATTTTTTTTCATCATTCTCATCTTTGTATTGCCGCCTGCCGCTGTTCCTCTGCGCTTCAAAAAAGACGCCTTCAATCGGCGGACATGTTTCCTTTTCATTCCAGATTTCCTTCTAAATTATGGAGGATTCTTCCCCTCCCCCCTCCACCTTCTCATGTCTATCAGGAGCTCCAAAGTGATTAAATATCTCAAATATTTGGCGATCGCCTCATTGTGGAGATAAAGGAAGTAAACAGGGACGGCGGAATTAAAATTTAAGGCACGCAGTCCGAGCCTCGCGCTCGCCGCTCCTTATTTGTTTTTTATTTGTCTTTTTTTTCTCCAATCGGGGGGGGGGGGGGGGGCGGAAAAAGCAAATCTTCCGCACGCCGATCGCCACCTATTTCCCCACCAGGTGTCTGAATAAATCATTATTTCTTAAGCAATTTGGCGCTGAGCGGTGGGATGCGGCTTATTCTTATTCTCTCGGGTTTTACAAGTTCTTCAGATATCGTTCACTTCATTATTTCGCCAAGCGGCAAAGGGTGTGCGATGGGGGCGTGGGGTGTGCAATGGGGGCGGGGGTGTGCGATGGGGGCGGGGGGTGTGCGATGGGGGTGCGGGGTGTGTGATGGGGTGCGGGGTGTGCAATGGGGGCGGGGGTGTGCGATGGGGGCGAGGAGTGTGCAATGGCGGCGCGGGGTGTGTGATGGCAGCATGGAGCGTGCGATGGTGGCGAGGGGGGTGTGATGGTGGCGAGGGATCTGCGATGGCAAAACAGGGTGTGCAATGGGGGTGCAGGGTGTGCGATGATGGCACAAGATGTACGATGGCGACATGGGGTGTGCGATGGCGGCACGGGTGTACGATGTGGGCGCATGGTGTGCGATGGTGGCATGGGGTATGCGATGGCAGCACGGGGTGTGCGATGGCGGCGCAGGGTGTGCGATGGCGACATGGGGTGTGTGATGGTGGCGAGGAGTGTGCAATGGGAGCACAGGGTATATGAAGGTGAGGGGTGTGCGATTGCGGCGCAGGGTTTGCGATGGTGGCGCGGGGTGTGTGATGGCGGCATGGAGCGTGCGATGGATGGCAGGCGGTGTTATATTGTGGCGAGGGAGGTGTGATGGTGGCGAGGGATGTGCGATGGCAAAACGGGTTGTGCAATGGGGATGCGGGGTGTGCGATGATAGCGCAGGGTGTACGATGGCGACATGGGGTGTGCGATTGTGGCATGGGGTGTGCGATGGCGGCACGGGGTGTGCAATGGCGGCGGGGGGTTGTGAAGGTGGCGAGGAGTGTGCGATGGGTTCGTGGGGTGTGCTAAGTGGGCGTGGGGTGAGCGATGGTGGCACAGGGTTTGCGATAGGGGGCGTGGGGTGTGTGATGGGGGCGTGGGGTGTGTGATGGGGGCGTGGGGTGTGTGATGGGGGCGTGGGGTGTGTGATGGGGCGTGGGGTGTGTGATGGGGGCGTGGGGCGTGCGATTGGGGCGTGGGATAAAATAGATTCCTCCATTTTGGGGTGAAATGATTGGTGGGAAATCCCTGCTTGAGTTCCCAGCTCCGCCCATCTTTTAGGAAAGTGAATTCATTGTTAACTATGTGAGTTCCAGGTGCCTGGAGTGACATTTCTGCTTTTCCTCCTAAAATAAGAAGATGTCCATCTTCTCCCGGCAGCAATAGACCCCGGATAGATTGATCTATTGCTGGCTCATTGCAGCCAGCAATATAACATTATTTTTAGTAAAATACCACATTAGGCCACTAGATGGAGCCGAAGCACATAGGAAATACATCTTTGTAACAAGAGATACAATGTCACAAATCTTTGCAATTTCCCTCTGGCGTTCTCTAGATTTGTTACATTGGAGGAGATTTACTAAAACTGGAGAGCTCAGAATCTGGTGCAGCTCTGCATGGGAGCCAATCAGCTTCTAAGCTTCAGCTTGTCCAGTCAAGCTTTGATAATAAAACCTGGAAGCTGATTGGTTTGTATGCAGAGCTGCACCAGATGCTGAGTGCTCCAGCTTTAGTAAATCCCCCCCATTGTATCTCTCGTGTTACAAAGATGTATGTAGTATTTCCTACACTCTTTAGCTCCATCTAGTGGCCATAACGTGGTATTTCACTTCTGCACATAATCATAAAAACATTCATTTAGAAGCTCCAAAGCAATGAAACATCTCAAATATTTGGTGATTATTTTGTGGAGATAAAGGAAGTAAACCGGGACGGCGGGCGCGTGGGAGAGGCAAATTAAAATTTAAGGCACGCAGTCCGCGCCTCGCGCTCGCCGCTCGTTATTTGGTTTTTATTTGTCTTTTTCCCCTCCATTCGGGGGGGATATTTCAGAAGGGCGGCCAGAAAAATAAATCGTATGCACGCCGATCGCCAACTATTTCTCCACCAGGTGTCCGAAATAAATAATTATTTCCTAAATAGTTTGGAGCTGAGCGGAAGATTTCTGCTTATTTTATTTTTTTCTTGGGTTACACAAGTCCTCAGGGATTGGTCCAGTTTATTGTTTTGCCAGGCAGCATGGGGGGCGCGATGATATGGTGAGGGGTGTGCCATGGTGCAGGGTGTGGTGCGGTGCGGGGTGTTCCATGGTGGTGTGGGGTGTTTCATGGTGCGGTGCGGGGTGTGCCATGGTGCGGTGAGGGGTGTGCCATGGTGGTGCGGGGTGTGCCATGGTGCGGTGCGGGGTGTGCCATGGTGGTGTTGGGTGTTTCATGGTGCGGGGTGTTCCATGGTGCGGTGCGGGGTGTGCCATGGTGGTATGGGGTGTTTCATGGTGCGGGGTGTTCCATGGTGCGGTGAGGGGTGTGCCATGGTGGTATGGGGTGTTTCATGGTGCGGGGTGTTCCATGGTGTGGTGCGGGGTGTGCCATGGTGGTGCGGGGTGTTTCATGGTGCGGTGAGGGGTGTGCCATGGTGGTGCGGGGTGTTTCATGGTGCGGGGTGTTTCATGGTGCGGTGCGGGGTGTGCCATGGTGGTATGGGGTGTTTCATAGTGCGGGGTGTGCCATGGTGGTGTGGGGTGTTCCATGGTGCGGTGCGGGGTGTGCCATGGTGGTATGGGGTGTTTCATGGTGCGGGGTGTTTCATGGTGCGGTGTGGGGTGTTTCATGGTGTGGTAAGGGGTGTGCCATGGTGGTGTGGGGTGTTCCATGGTGCGGTGCGGGGTGTGCCATGGTGGTATGGGGTGTTTCATGGTGCGGGGTGTGCCATGGTGGTGTGGGGTGTTTCATGGTGCGGGGTGTTCCATGGTGCGGTGAGGGGTGTGCCATGGTGGTGTGGGGTGTGCCTTGGTGGGGTGAGGTGTTTCATGGTGCGGTGTGGGGTGTTTCATGGTGTGGTGAGGGGTGTGCCATGGTGGTGAGGGGTGTGCCATGGTGCAGTGCGGGGTGTTTCATGGTGTGGGGTGTTCCATGTTGCGGTGCAGGGTGTGCCATGGTGGTGCGGGGGGTTTCATGGTGCGGTGAGGGGTGTGCCATGGTGGTGCGGGGTGTGCCATGGTGCAGTGCGGGGTGTTTCATGGTGTGGGGTGTGCCATGGTGCGGTGCGGGGTGTGCCATGGTGGAGTGAGGTGTGCAATGGCACGGCATTGGGGTACGGATGCGCACTGCATCGCGGGGGTGCCGATGTTCGTAACCGGCGGTTGCGATGACCGTCGCCCGCGAGCGACCGCGGGCAAGAGAGGCAGAACAGGGACGTTGGTGTAAACATCCCGGTTCAGTTCTGCAAGGGAAGATCATAAATTCCTAATAGCTGGGAACGATGATCTGTCATTTCCTCTGGGTCAGTCCCCTCCCCCTACAGTTAGAATCACTCCCTAGGGAACACATTAACCCCTTGATCGCTCCCTGCCAGTGAAATTTTCACCGTAATCAGAGCATTTTTATAGCACTGATCGCTGTATAAATGACAATGGTCCCAAAAATGTGTCAAAAGCGTCCGAAGTGTCCGCCATAATGTCGCAGTACGGATAAAAATCGATGATCGCCGCTATTACTAGTAAAAAAAATATATAAAAATGCAATAAAATTATCCCCTATTTTGTAGACGCTATAACTTTTGCGCAAACCAATCAGTAAACGCTTATTGCGATTTTTTTTTACCAAAGAAATGTAGAAGAATTCGACGTATCGGGCTAAACTGAGGAAAAAAATTTTTTTTTTATATTGTGGATTTTTATTACGGCAAAAAGTACAAAATATATATTTTTTTCTTAATTGTCGCTCTATTTTTGTTTAAAGCGCAAAAAAATTAAAACCGCAGAGGTGATCAAATACCCCCAAAAGAAAGCTCTATTTGTGGGAAAAAAAGGACGCCAACTTTGTTTGGGAGCCACGTCGCACGACCGCGCAATTGTCAGTTAAAGCGACGCAGTGCCGCATTGCTAAAAAATGCCCCGGTCATTGTGCAGCCAAATCCTCCGGGGGGTGAAGGGGTTAAAGAAAAAGGAAATAAAAGTACAAAACTGGAGTGAATAAATTGAATGAGAGAGAAAAGGAGGAGATTGGAAGTGGGGGGGGGGGATGGGGCTGATGATTGATCCGCATATAGCGCTCTGTTTATAATGAGCTATAAATACGCGGAATGTTCTGCACACCCAGCGCTCTGCCTGACAGCGCGGTCTGCGGGAAGAGCGGGTGACAGGCGATGGGCGCTCAGCCTCGGCTCCTCTATATTAGAGGATTATTATACCGATCACAGATATCTGACACTTCCCACTCCAATCACCCGTCAACCTTTTCCCGCACTTTTCCCGCCCCCTTCCCGCACCTTCATCAATATCTCTACACATCCAGACAGCATGACGGTATAGGGTGGCGCTCTTTCCTGCCGCGTCATTTCCTCAGCGCACATCCGCAACGTCCACCTCTGACATTCCACATAGGGCCGCCATCAGGAATTTTGGGGCCCCTTCCACAGCTTCAGGCATGGGCCCCCTGTGGAGCAGAGAACCAGGGGGGGGGGGGTGTGCTGGCGCCACAAATTGAGAAGCAGCGGGGGGGTGACGCAAGTTGAGAATCAGGGGGGGATTGTCGCAAGTTGAGAAGCAGGGGGGGCACAGCGAATTGAGAATGGGGGGCCGCCGCGAAATGAGAAGCTGGGGGGGTGCCGCCGCAAATTAAGGTCGGGGGGCTTTGGGTGCTGATGAACACAAAAAAAAAATTAAAATAAAAAAGGGGGATGCCATCTGGGGCCCTGGGGACCACTGGGCCCCTTAGAGGTCGGGGGGGGGGGCTTTGGGGGGAAAGGAAAAATAAAAGGGGGATGCCGTCTGGGCCCCCTAGAGGTCGGGGTGGGGAAGGATCTGGGGGCCCCCTGGTTAAAGGGGGCTTCTGGACTCCGATAAGCCCCCAGCCCACAAACCCCCACAACCAATGGCCAGGGTTGTCGGGAAGAGGTCTTTGTCCAAAACAACATGGACCCCAAAGCACCCTCCCCCTGTTGGGGGCATGTGGTCTGGTATGGTTCAGGAGGGGGAGGAGGACCCTCACTATCCTGCATGCTCGGATAAGGGTCTGGTATTGATTTGGGGGGGGGGACCCCCGTGCAAATTTATTTTTTTATTATTTTAGGATGGAGCTCTCCTTAAAATCCATACCAGACCTGAAGGGCCTGGTATGGACTAGGGGTGAGGAGGGTGAGGGGGGGGGGGGGGGTAAGCCAATTTTTTCCTTGATTTTTATTGCCGGGTGCCAGCAACACATTACAACCATTACAATTTAAATAAAAAAAAATCCTTTAGAAATGTAATTATTGCTGCGGAATGTTCTATACATCACACAGATGCGCTACTTTACAGGCAGACTAAGGGGACCCCCCACCCCTCAGGCACGATATTTAAAGGAATATTTAATTTTTATTGTTTCACTTAAAGCATTATCATAATCACTGCTCCCGAAAAAACTTTTCTTTGCATTGATACATGTCCTGTGGGGCAGAACCTGGGTCCCCAAACACTCCCCTGGGGCAGAACCCGGGTCCCCAAACACTCCCCTGGGGCAGAACCCGGGTACCCAAACACTCCCCTGGGGCAGGACCCGGGTCCCCAAACACTCCCCTGGGGCAGGACCCGGGTCCCCAAACACTCCCCTGGGGCAGGACCCGGGTCCCCAAACACTCCCCTGGGGCAGGACCCGGGTCCCCAAACACTCCCCTGGGGCAGAACCCGGGTACCCAAACACTCCCCTGGGGCAGGACCCGGGTCCCCAAACACTCCCCTGGGGCAGGACCTGGGTCCCCAAACACTCCCCTGGGGCAGAACCCGGGTCCCCAAACACTCCCCTGGGGCAGGACCCGGGTCCCCAAACACTCCCCTGGGGCAGAACCCGGGTACCCAAACACTCCCCTGGGGCAGGACCCAGGTCCCCAAACACTCCCCTGGGGCAGGACCTGGGTCCCCAAACACTCCCCTGGGGCAGAACCCGGGTCCCCAAACACTCCCCTGGGGCAGGACCCGGGTCCCCAAACACTCCCCTGGGGCAGAACCCGGGTACCCAAACACTCCCCTGGGGCAGGACCCGGGTCCCCAAACACTCCCCTGGGGCAGGACCTGGGTCCTTAAACACTCCCCTGGGGCAGGACCCGGGTCCCCAAACAATCCCCTAGGGCAGGACCCGGGTCCCCAAACACTCCCTGGGGAGTGGCAAATTCAACGCGGCGGCGTAAATATACGTTGATTCGCCTGTCCGTGGCATTCTGCCGACGTATAAAGTCGTGAGCCAGTCGGTAGGGTTTGAATGTTCTCTAGGATTTTTTGCCTGTTCGCATTTTCTGGTGCGAACTGAACCCGGGGGGGGGGGGGGGGGGGGTGTTCATCTTCCATCTGCCCCCCCCACCCCCCCCCCACCACCATCTGATCCTGACCATCAATGAGGAGCGAATTATTAGCGATTCCCTCCGAGTCGCAATCCACCAATTTTCCTTCTGCTCTCCGATCCTCCAGGCTGCTGAGATTTTTTATTGATCTTCCGGCTTCATCAATTAGCCATCAGGAATTGTTCCTATCGGGTAATCAGTGTCGTATTAGAGGTCCGGCATCTCCCCGGATTCTCCACATGGCCTTTCATAAACACGATTACAAAAGGAGATTGGCTGAGCGGGGGTGGGGGGGGGGGGAGGGGGATTGTATCTCCCGAAAATGTAACCTCTAAGTCCGGATAATAGAGGAATTTCATGGCAGATTCTTGGGCCCGGTGACTGGAGACACGTTAGAAGCAGGGCCGCCATCAGGGGGGGTACAGGCATTACACCTGCAAGGGGCCCAATGGTCCCCAGGGGCCCGTATTTTTTTTACATTAAACCTGTAAGGGGCCCGATGGCTGGCCCCCTCCTGTTTTTCTTTTTTATTATTATTTTTTTTATAATTTTTTTGCATTACACCTGTAAGGGGGCCAATGGTCCCCAGGGCCCCTTACAGTCCCCCCTCCCGTTTCTTATTTGCATTAAACCTGTAAGGGGCCCGATGATCCCCAGGGCCCCTTACAGGCCTGGCTGACCCCCTCCCATTTTTTTTATTTATTTATATTTTTGCATTGCACCTGTAAGGGGCCCAATGGTCCCCAGGGCCCTTTACAGACCCCCCTCTCTCGTTTTTTTTTGCATTACACCTGTAAGGGGCCTGGTGGTCCCCAGGGCCCCTTACAGGCCTGGCTGGCCCCCCTCCCATTTTTTTTTTGCATTAAACCTGAAAGGGGCACAATGGTCCCCAGGGCCCTTTACAGACCCCCCTCTCTTGGTTTTTTTTTTTTTTTTTGTGCATTACACCTGTAAGGGTCCCCAGCCCCGCCCCCCCCCATGCTTATTACATCGCGTCAGAAGAGAAGAGATTACACTTTGTTTTTCTTTCGTCAGTGTCCCCCCCCCCCCCCGGTTGTCAGGGGCCCTGCCTAAAGCTGTGTAAGGGGCCCCAAAATTTGTGACGGCTGCCCTGGTTAGAAGATACGTCTGCGGATCATCTGCCCCATTCTGGTTTGGTAATCGGTCTTTCTTCATTTTTTCCGCCTAAAGGAGACCCCCCAAAATAATTTTCAGGTCCCCTTTACTAAACCCGATTCATCGGGAGCCAATCACTCGGTTTGTAGGAATCATCGACTTTCCCACCTTCCTGTAATGAATGTAAAATGTTCCCAATTTCCAATTCAAATTCATTTTTAATTTGAATTTCGAAAATGAATTGGAAACATTTTCCATTCATTACAGGAAGGAAATTGAATTAAGTTGATGATCATTTCCATCAATCATTTCATTTGTTAGATTCATTATGTTAAAATGATTAATTTTCAAAATGTGTTTCATATATTTGGATTTATTTTGTATATTTATTATTTTCTAATTGATTTGAAATTCAATATTCGAAAATTTAAACTTGAAATTCAGAAAATGGCTTTCTATTTATTCTATTCTAGTCTGGATTGGATCAGAGATGGAAGATCGGAGATGGAAGATCAGCGATAGAAGATCAGAGATGGAAGATCAGAGATGGAGGATCAGAGATGGAAGATCAGAGCTGAAAGATCAGAGATGGAAGATCAGAGATGGAAGATCGGAGATGGAAGATCGGAGATGGAAGATCAGACGGGTATTCCAGGGATTGAATCAGACGATTGACCGGCGATCAGATTACATCCATGACAAAGGAAGGTCACATGTGTCGGAATCAGATGACTTTTCTGTCCCAGCACCCAGGGGGGTGACTTTTTACAGGGGTGCCCCCCCAACACCCAGGGGGTGACTTTTTACAGGGGTGCCCCCAACACCCAGGGGGTGACTTATTACAGGGGTGCCCCCATCACCCAATAGTGCCGCAGCGCTGATGCGTACGGTGAATTTCCGTGTCTTCTGGGACCTGTGTGTCTCAGAGAAAACAGCGGGGGGACGGGGACGGAGGAGGCGCCCGGACATGGCGTAGGTCGCGCCCTTCCGCGGTGTCTGCGGCAGACGGATTGTCCTCCTCTCCTCTCCTCTCCTCTTCTCTCCTCGTTCTATTCTACTTTTTTTTTTTGTTTCTCGTCGCTGATGAACGAAGTTGGCAAACACGCCGATGAGGTGAAGATGTAATTAGCTCTGGCAGATTACCTCCATGTTACGAATAACCGCAAATGTAATTATCTAATTATTTTGGAACTAATGTTATTAAAATATGACAGGACTATTAATTCAACCTATGAATAAGAAGTGTGACTGCAGATAATGAAACGGCACAATCCTTCCCGGAGATAGAGAGAAGAGAGAGGAGATCAGAGATGGAAGATCGGAGATGGAAGATCGGAGATGGAAGATCGGAGATGGAAGATCAGAGATGGAAGATCAGACGGGTATTCCAGGGAACGGATCAGACGATTGACCAGCGATCAGATTACACTAATGACAAAGGAAGGTCACATGTGTCGGAATCAGATGACTTTTCTGTCCCAACACCCATGGGGTGACTTTTTACAGGGGTGCCCCCCAACACCCAGGGGGTGACTTTTTACAGGGGTGCCCACCCCAACACCCAGGGGGTGACTTTTTACAGGGGTGCCCCCCAACACCCAGGGGGTGACTTTTTACAGGGGTGCCCACCCCAACACCCAGGGGGTGACTTTTTACAGGGGTGCCCACCCCAACACCCAGGGGGTGACTTTTTACAGGGGTGCCCCCCAACACCCAGGGGGTGACTTTTTACAGGGGTGCCCCCCCAACACCCAGGGGGTGACTTTTTACAGGGGTGCCCCCCAACACCCAGGGGGTGACTTTTTACAGGGGTGCCCCCCCAACACCCAGGGGGTGACTTTTTACAGGGGTGCCCCCCCAAAACCCAGGGGGTGACTTTTTACAGGGGTGCCCCCCCAACACCCAGGGGTGACTTTTTACAGGGGTGTCCCCCCCAACACCCAGGGGTGACTTTTTACAGGGGTGCCCCCCCAACACCCAGGGGGTGACTTTTTACAGGGGTGCCCACTCCAACACCCAGGGGGTGACTTTTTACAGGGGTGCCCCCCAACACCCAGGGGGTGACTTTTTACAGGGGTGCCCCCCAACACCCAGGGGGTGACTTTTGAAAGGGGTGCCCCCCAACACCCAGGGGGTGACTTTTGAAAGGGGTGCCCCATCACCCAATAGTGCCGCCGCGCTGATGCGTACGGTGAATTTCCATGTGTTGCGCTGTGAATGAGCCCCACCCAGAAACTCGTATGCAGCAAGGTCAGGGACGGTCAGCTTGGAGCGTCGGCTAATCACACAGGTGTTTTGTTTTTTATGACCCTCTCGGATGTCTCCGGGGTGTTATTAGCAGCGCTCTGATTTATTGGAGTTGATCTTTGACATTAGAGCGCCCAGTAAAATAAAATGGAGCGGGGACTTTTATCCTGCGCACTTTGTCATGCGCGGTCATACGGCACTCTGCGGCCCTCAGCTGCGCTCCAGCGGACAGGCCCTGGAAATGACTTTATTGCTTTTGGTGGAAGGTGAGATATCAATAATGGAAGGGATTCATGGGAAGCCAAGGGGCGGATATTGTGCGTTTTATTATCACGCGGTATCGGTGCGAGGCGACAAAGGCCTGTGATGGGAGATTCCCTATCTGTATTGCTGGCTGTGAAGCGTCTGATTAGTACTGCGCCATGCGTGACTCCGAGATCGGAATTATCACCAGAACAATCGTCTGACAACTTGTTACTCACTGACAACCCCATCTAGTGCCATCCAACCCTCTCCACCAGCCAGCAACCTGGCACAGACCAGGAACCAGGCCCGGATCTAGGGGGTGCTGGGGGGCAGTGCCCCTATCTCCCCCCCATCTCTGAGAGTGCATCTGTCTGGGTTCTCTGAGCTCTCTGAGCTCTCTGGGCTCTCTGGGCTCTGGACCCTCTGGGCTCTCTGGACTGTCTTTGGACTCTCTGAGCTCTCTGGGTTCTATGGGCTTCCTGGACTCTCTGCGTTCTCTAGGCTTTGTGTGTTCTCTGGGTTTTCTGGACTCTCTGGACCCTTTGTGTTCTCTGGGCTCTTGGGGCTCTCTGGGCTCTCTGGACTCTCTAGGCTCTCTTGGCTCTATGGACTCTCTAGGCTCTCTGGGTTCTTTGGACTCTCTAGGCTCTATGGGCTCTCGGGACTCTCTAGGCTATCTATTCTCTCTGGGCTCTCTAGTCTCTCTGGGCTCTCTGGACTCTCTAGGCTCTCTGGGCTCTCTGGTCTCTCTGGGCTCTCTGGACTCTCTAGGCTCTCTGGGCTCTCTGGGCTCTCTAGTCTCTCTGGGCTCTCTGGACTCTCTAGGCTCTCTGGGCTCTCTGGACTCTCTAGACTCTATGGGCTCTCGGGACTCTCTAGGCTCTCTAGTCTCTCTGGGCTCTCGGGACTCTCTAGGCTCTCTATTCTCTCTGGGCTCTCTAGTCTCTCTGGGCTCTCTGGACTCTCTAGTCTCTCTGGGCTCTCTGGACTCTCTAGGCTCTCGGGACTCTCTAGGCTCTCTGGGCTCTCTAGGCTCTCTAGGCTCTCTGGGCTCTCTGGACTCTCTAGGCTCTCTGGGCTCTCTGGGCTCTCTGGACTCTCTAGGCTCTCTAGATTCTCTGGGCTCTCTGGGCTCTCTAGACTCTCTGGGCTCTCTGGGCTCTATGGGCTCTCTGGGCTCTCTGGGCTCTCTAGGCTCTCTGGGCTCTCTGGACTCTCTAGGCTCTCTGGGCTCTCTGGACTCTCTGGGCTCTCTGGGCTCTCTAGGCTCTCTGGGCTCTCTGGACTCTCTAGGCTCTCTAGATTCTCTGGGCTCTCTGGGCTCTCTGGGCTCTCTAGACTCTCTGGGCTCTCTGGGCTCTATGGGCTCTCTGGGCTCTCTGGACTCTCTAGGCTCTCTGGGCTCTCTGGACTCTCTAGGCTCGCAGTGTATTAGCGGCTGAGCTCTGGAAGCGTGTAAGCTCATCTTGTTACATAGTCCGGCGGTATTACCAGAAGAAAAGGTTTTCTCTCTCTATTCTTCTCCGCACCGACTGTCTCTCCACAGCTAGACCCAGCCAGCCCGCGTGTAATCACATTGGCGGCGTGTAATCTTCATGTCTGCATGTAATAAACACGCCGCGCCCCCGTGCTCCTCCACAAGAGCGCATTGTGCTGCAGAACGCCGCAGTTCATGTGTCTAATATTATTACTTCTCACTCTCATCGCTCGCATGTTAACCATTCGGTCTTTCTGCCCAAAATTTTACCAAAAGAGGACCTGTCATCAGTGTTCTGTTCCGGATGTGGCATTCTGCATTGACACAGCGCCTTACACCCAGTCTGTATGAACAACAAGGTGACCTGCTGACTCGGCACCATCCACAGGCAGCTTAAGCCCTGTACACACTATCGGTCCATCCGATGAGAACGGTCTGATGGTCAGTCGATGAAGCTGACTGATGGTTCGTCGTGCCTACACACCATCGGTTAAAAAACTGATCGTGTCAGAACGCGGTGACGTAAAACACAACGCCGTGCTGAAAAAAACGAAGTTCAATGCTTTGAGAATCTGTGGCAAGACTTGAAAATTGCTGATCACAGACGCTCTCCATCCAATCTGACAGAGCTTGGGATATTTTACAGAGAAGAAGAATGGAGGAGAAATGTCCCTCTCTAGATGTGCAAAGCTGGTAGAGACCCCCCAAAAAGACTTGTAGAGAAAGGGGGTTCTACAAAGTATTGACTCCGGGGGGCGCCATACAAATGCCCCCCCCCCCCCCCCACACACACACACTTTTCACAGATTTATTTGTATCATTTATCATTTTCCTTCCACAGAAGTTTATCCCTTTTATTTAAGAAGGAAGCGGCGTTAGTTACAATGGGCCAGATTCACGTAGAATCGCGGCGGCGTAACTTATCCTAGATTAGTTACACTGCCGCAATTTTTCATCGCAAGTGCCTGATTCACCAAGCACTTGCGATGAAAACTACGCCCACGGCCTCCGGCGCAAGGCGGGCCAATTCAAATGGGCGTGTGCCATTTAAATTAGGCGCGCTCCCGCGCCGGACCTACTGCGCATGCTCCGTTTCCTAACTCCCGCCGTGCTTTGCGCGCCGTGACGTCATTTTTTTGAACGGCGACGCGCGTAGCGTACTTCCGTATTCCCGGACGGCTTACGCAAACGACGTTAAATTTTGAATTTCAACGCGGGAACGACGGCCCTACTTTAGACAGCAATACACTTGCTGACTAAAGTTAAGGCACAAAAAAAAAAGTGTAACTTTGCGACGGGAAACTAGACTAGCGGCGACGTAGCGAACGCGAAAAACCGTCACGGATCCGCCGTAACTCCTAATTTGCATACCCGACGCTGGTTTACGACGCAAACTCCCCCCAGCGGCGGCCGCGGTACTGCATCCTTAGATCCGACAGTGTAAAACAATTACACCTGTCGGATCTTCTGCCTATCTATGCGTAACTGATTCTGTGAACCAGCCGCATAGATAGTCTGAGAGATACGACGGCGTATCAGGAGAAACGTCGTATCTCTTTGGTGAATCTGGCCCAAAGTTTCCCATTAATAACTTGGCAGACTGCCGGATATTTTCTTTTGACAGCTGATAAGTCTCTCCACTTGTTATATGAAAGAATCTGCAAACTCTGCATTAGAAAACGTCGGGGGGGGGGGGGGGTTAAATCGAGATCACGATTTTTTAACGATTAATTGTGCGGCTCTACTGCTTTCCCGCCACTTTTCCGGAGTTTCCCCCCCCCCCCCCCTGGCTCTCCCACCACCCATATCTCTCAGCTTCACAGGCTGAATCAAAGGAAGTAATCATCTCCCGCCGTGGAAGGTCTGGGTAAACATGAGAGGATTCTCCGTGCGGCTTTTTCCCTCGGTGCGTCGCAGCCTTCCCGCCGCGGTTTTTGTTTCTGTCGGATAAGTGTCATAACTTACTGATTTCTCTCTTTAGTAAATACACTTAAAATGTGTTTTGCTGACAGGAATCGCTGGGGACGCCTCTGCGATGAGCGGCGCCTGTTTGATCCGGTAAGCAGTTTCTATATTACTGCGAATTACAACGTTATTACGGCGATCTCGGCACTTCGCACTCTCTAATAAAAGATCGGCTTAGAGAGCCGACGTTCCGCATTCCACTCCAATGACTTCTTCGCGTTCGTTCAGCAATATCTGGGGAGGATTTCACCGGCTTAACGCGGCTTTGGCTTTTTTTTTTGTTTTCCTTGTGAGACGTTCTTATTTAAAACCATCGACTAAATTTTACTCGCCGCTTTAATTGAACTGTCATCAGATTTGTAACTTTATTTAACATTGTAAAACAAATCCCAGAGGCCTTCCAACGACATTCCCGGCTGTTGGCCTTTTATATCCCGAGGAAGGGATGTCCAACCGCGAAGAGGCCAAGAAGGTTGCTGCACTTTACTGGCGGTACTCGGAAAAAGTCGGAAACAGTCACATCACATCGCCATACATTCCGGGGTCACTCCACAGTCACATTTAGTCAGGGCCGCCATCAGAGGAATTATGGGGCCCCTTACACAGCTTCAGACATGGGCCCCCTGGAGCAGAGAACCGGGGGGGGGGGTGCTGCCGCCTGAAATTGAGAAGCGGGGGGGGCTGACGCGGGTTGAGAAGCAGGGGGGCCTTTACTAAAAAAAGAAGAAATAAAGAAAAATATATATAAAAAAAGGGGGGTAGCCATCCTGGGTTCTTGGGGACCTCTGGGCCCTTTAATAAAAAGAAAAAAAAGAAATAAAAAATATATATAAAAAAAATATATATAGTTTTTTTTAAAAGGGGGGTTGCCATCTGGGGACCTCTGGGCCATATGTATATATATATATATATATATATATTTATATATATATATATATATATATATACAAATTATTATTATTTTTTATAAAAAGAAATTACAAAAACAGGGGGGTTGCCATCTGGGACCTCTGGGCCCTTTAATAATAAAAAAAAAACTCTGGGCCCTTTAATAAAAAATAAATAGAAACAAATATTTATAAAAAAATAAAATAAACATTTATAATAAAAAAAAGGGGGGGAGTTCCACCCAAAAAAAAAAAAATATATATATATATATATATATATATATATATATATATATATATATATATATATATATATATATATATATATATTCCAAAAAAGGGGGGTTGCCATTCGGGGCCCTGGTGACTTCTGGGCCCTTTAATAATAATAATATATATATATATATATAAAAATAAAAAATAAAATAAAAAAAAGATATATAAAAAAAAGATTTTTTGGGGGGTGGCAAACCAACACCACCCCCCTACACATGGAAGATGGACAGAAAGGTGGGGATCCGCATTACACCCACCCTTCCGATAGAGGCGGAAATCATAGGGCTCCTTACCTTAGGAGGCAGATGAGGAGGAGTCGTGGTAGGGCTGCTCCTCGCTCCAGTTACTCCCCACTACGGGGGCTGTTGCTTCTCCTCCTGGCCAAACAGGAAGTGGGTCCTAAGACCCGATGGGCCGGGGATCTCAGGACCCGCTTCCTGTTTGGCCAGTAGGAGATTTAGGAAGACTATAGTGAATCTTAATTTTCTATTGTGACACAACTGGGTGGGCTCACTGCGCCCCGAGCCAAACAAAAAACATTGAAACCCGGACACATGATTCATAACCTGGACTGTCTGGGGGAATCCTGGACAGGTGGCAACCCTAAGAGCGATTCTCTGTAGGCACCTCCTCCATAGGTACACCTCTACTAGGACCCTCAAGGGGGAACTCTTGGTCTGGCCTAAAATGCCCAATGACACCAATGAGGGGGCACAATTCCTACCAAACACATCAGCGATGCGATGGGGCCCAATGACACCAATGAAGAGGCGCATGAGGGGGCACAATTCCTATCAATGGAGCCAATATTCCTCCTACTGACACCAATGATGGGACACTATTCCCCCCACTGATACCAATGATGGGACACTATTCCTCCTACTGACACCAATGATGGGACACTATTCCTCCCACTGACACCAATGATGGGACACTATTCCTCCCGCTGATACCAATGATGGGACACTATTCCCCCCACTGACACCAATGATGGGACACTATTCCTCCCACTGACACCAATGATGGGACACTATTCCTCCCACTGACACCAATGATGGGACACTATTCCTCCCACTGACACCAATGATGGGACACTATTCCTCCCACTGACACCAATGATGGGACACTATTCCTTCCACTGACACCAATGATGGGACACTATTCCTTCCACTGACACCAATGATGGGACACTATTCCTCCCACTGATACCAATGATGGGACACTATTCCTCCCACTGACACCAATGATGGGACACTATTCCTCCCACTGACACCAATGATGGGACACTATTCCTCCCACTGACACCAATGATGGGACATTTTGTACTCCCGATGGCCACAGTCCAGACCCCCTAAAGTCTGACGGACAGTAAAGTGCCCCTTTATCAGGAAAGTTTGGAGGCCTCGGCTTTAAGAGGATGAAGTGGCACCAAACTTCAGTGTTGTTTGAATGTCATCGCCGATCTCCGACGCGAACGCCGTTCCTTGTCGTGATCAATGTGACAACTCGCTACAATAAATGGATTAAAGAAAATAAAAGGGCAGCTGCCTCCAATTCCGAGTCTTTCCATCTCACTTCTTTTTTTAATGGTGTCAACATCCCAAAGACAGATAAATTGGACGGAAATGAAAAGAAATTGTCTCTGCCTATAGGGACCGCGTAAAAAAGAGAGAAGCCTCGCCTCTGTACCTGCGGCCATGGTATAGGAGGAAGAGTCGCAGCCGTAAAGGTTATGAGAGCCATTAAACAGTAAATCACAGGCAGAGCTCAGGAAGAAACAAATTAGCCGGCGACTTTCAGGCGAGGAAAGGTGCGCTGAATGCCAGAGGTCAGCCGGGGTCACCATCAATAAAAAAACAAAAGGTTACGAAAACCTCCAAACTTCCCGCGGAGGATCATTGAAGGAAGGGAAGGAGGTCTGAACCTGACGGGCCGTCATTTATCACAAGCAAATATTCAATTTTCCCGCACTTGTTAGCGGCAAAACAAAAACTTAATAAAGTTTAACGGGACGCGATGAGAGTCCCGCGGCCGCAATCAGACGAGTCCATCAAGGCCGCTCTTCACTCCGTTCTTCTATCGCCGGATCCGCGTACGGAGGGTCATTCTGCCGATCTTCATCATTTGTGGTCTTTCTAGGTAGATTCAGGTAGGGGCGCGCTAATTTGCGGTGGCGTAGCCTAGCGTGTTTACACTACGCCGCCTTAAGTAAGAGAGGCAAGTACATGATTCTCAAAGCACTTGCCTCCTTACTTAGGGCGGCGTAGTGTAAACACGGCGGGCGTAAGGGTGCCTAATTCAAATGGGTTGGAGGGGGGCTTGTTTAATGGCAATGAGGCTTGACCTCACGTTTTTGACGTTTTTTGGCTACTGCGCATGCGCCGGGCGCCTACATTTCCCAGCGCGCATTGCGGCTAAGTACGCCGTACGGGCCTATTGATTTCGACGTGGACGTAAACGACGTAACTCTCGATTCGCGGACAACTTACGCAAACAACGTAAAAAATTTGAACCTCGCGGCGGGAACGGCGGCCATACTTTAACATTGTTATTCCAGGTGGAATAACAATGTTAAAGTATGGCCGCCGTTCCCGTCGCGAGGTTCGAATTTTTTACGTTGTTTGCGTAAGTCGTCCGCGAATCGAGAGTTACGTCGTTTACGTACACGTCGAAATCAATAGGCCCGTCCTAATGTCTTACGGAAATGGCGTAAATCGACTGCGGCGGCCGGGCGTACGTTCGTGAATCGGCGTACAAACTAATTTACATAATCTACGCCGACCGCAATGGAAGGTGCCACCTAGCGCCCTTCTGAAAAACTGCAATCTAAGATAGGACGGCGTAAGCCGTCGTATCTTAGATAATATGTTTAAGCGTATCTCTGTTTGAGCATACGCTTAAACATACGTCGGCGTAGATTCTGAGTTAGGCCGGCTTATCTACTGATAAGTCGGCCTAACTCTTACTGAATCTACCTATTTGTGTTAACCACTTGACAACTGGGCACTTAAACCCACTTAATAACCAGACCAATTTTCAGCTTTCGGTGCTCTCACATTTTGAATGACAATAACTCAGTCATACAACACTGTAACCAAATGAAATTTTTGTCCTTTTTTTCCCACAAATAGAGCTTTCTTTTGGTGGTATTTGATTACCTCTGCGGTTTTTATTTTTTTCGCTATAAATGAAAAAAGAACGAAAATTTTGTAAAAAAATGAATTTTTCTTCATTTCTATTATAAGATTTTGCAAAAAATGAATTTTTCTTCATAAATTTGGCCTAAAATGTATACTGCTACATATCTTTGGTAAAAAAAAAAAAAAAATTTGGATATTATTTAGTCTGGGTGAAAGTTATAGGGTCTACAAGCTATGGTACCAATTACTGAAAATTGATCAATTTGATCACATCTGATGTACTGACAGCCTCTCTCATTTCTTGAGACCCTAACATGCCAGAAAAGTACAAATACCCCCTAAATGACCCCTTTTTGGAAAGAAGACATTCCAAGGTATTTAGAAAGAGGCATGGTGAGTTTTTTGAAGTTGTCATTTTTTCCCACAATTCTTTGCAAAATCAAGGTTTTTTTTTTTTTGTTTTTTTTTCCCACAAAAGTTTCATATTAGCAGGTTATTTCTCACACACAGCATATGCATACCACAAATTACACCCCAAAACACATTCTGCTATTCCTCCCGAGTATGGCGATACCACATGTGTGAGACTTTTACACAGCGTGGCCACATACAGAGGCCCAACATGCAGGGAGCACCATCAGGCGTTCTGGAACACCCAGACCAATTCTGACATTCCTCTCCTACATGGAAAAATCACCATTTATTTGCTAGAAAATTACATAGAACCCCAAAACATTATATATGCTTTTTTAGCAAAGACCCTAGAGAATACAATGGCGGTCGTTGCAACTTTTTATCGCGCATGGTATTTGCACAGCAATTTTTCGAACGCATTTTTTTGGGAAATAAAACAGTTTTGTGCTTTTTAAAAAAAAAAACATTAAAGTTAGCCCAATGTTTTTGCATAATATGAAAGACGAAGTTACGCCGAGTAAATAGATACCCAACATGTCACCCTTCAAAATTGCACACGCTTGTGGAATGGCGCCAAACTTCGCTACTTAAAAATCCCCATAGGTGACGTTTTAAATGTTTTTACTGGTTACATGTTTTTAGTTACAGAGGAGGTCTGGGGCCAAAATGATTGCTCTCGCTCTAACGTTCGCAGCGATACCCCACATGTGTGGTTTGAACACCGTTTTCATATGTGGGCGGGACTTACGTACACATTCGCTTCTGTATACGAGCACGCGGGAACAGGGGCGCTTTAAATATTTTTTTTTTATTTTTATTGTTCATTTTACTTAATTTATTTTAGTTTGACACGTTTTTCCCCAAAAATAAATGTTTTGATCACTTTTATTCCAATTACAAGGAATGGAAACATCCCTTGTAATAGGAATATAGCATGACAGGTCCTCTTTACAGTGAGATATGGGGTCAATAAGACCCCACATCTCACCTCTAGGCTGGGAAGCCTGAAAAAAAACAAGAAAAAAAACGATCCTGGCTTCGATCGCAGCGGTGAGTCAGAAGAAGCACCGGAGGGCGAAGGGAGTGGAGACGTCCCTTTTTGCCTCCCGTAAGAACGATCAAGAGGCGGAACAGCCGCCATGATCGTTCTTATGGTGTAGAGAATCGCCGGCTGAAAAAAATGATATCTGAATGATGCCTGTAGCTGCACCCATCATTTAGATATCCCTGCACAAAGTCAAGGACGTCATATGACGTGGGCGGGAAGTGGTTAAACCGCATTTTTTTCCCCAGAGTATTTTCTGGGTATTGCAGAGTATTGGTGCGGGGGTATTGCAGAGTATTGTGTGGGGGGTATTGCAGAGTATTGGTGCGGGGGTATTGCAGAGTATTGTGTGGGGGGTATTGCAGAGTATTGGTGCGGGGGTATTGCAGAGTATTGCGCGGGGGGTACTGCAGAGTATTGCGCGGGGGTACTGCAGAGTATTGCGCAAGGGGTACTGCAGAGTACTGGCAGGGGGTACTGCAGAGTATTGCGCCTGGGTATTGCAGAGTATTGCGCGGAGGTATTGCAGAGTATTGCGCGGGGGTATTGCAGAGTATTGCGCGGGGGTATTGCAGAGTATTGCGCGGGGGTATTGCAGAGTATTGCGCGGGGGTACTGCAGAGTATTGCGCAAGGGGTACTGCAGAGTATTGCGCGGGGGTATTGCAGTGTATTGAGCGGGGGTATTGCAGAGTATTGCGCGGGGGTATTGCAGAGTATTGCGCGGGGGTATTGCAGAGTATTGCGCGGGGGTATTGCAGAGTATTGCGTGGGGGTTTTGCAGAGTATTGCGCGGGTGTTTTGCAGAGTATTGCGCGGGTGTTTTGCAGAGTATTGCGCGGGTGTTTTGCAGAGTATTGCGCGGGTGTTTTGCAGAGTATTGCGCGGGTGTTTTGCAGAGTATTGCGCGGGTGTTTTGCAGAGTATTGCGCGGGGGTATTGCAGAGTATTGCGCAGGGGGTATTGCAGAGTAATTGCGCAGGGAAGGCAGAGCATTGCAGAGTATTGCGCAGGGAAGGCAGAGTATTGCAGGGGTTAATGCAGAGTATTGCACAGGGAAGGCAGAGTATTGCAGGGGTTAATGCAGAGTATTGCACAGGGAAGGAAGAGTATTGCAGGGGTTAATGCAGAGTATTGCACAGGGAAGGAAGAGTATTGCAGGGGGTTAATGCAGAGTATTGCACAGGGAAGGAAGAGTATTGCAGGGGGTTAATGCAGAGTATTGCACAGGGAAGGCAGAGTATTTCAGGGGTTAATGCAGGGATGGCTGAGCAGGGATGGATGGATCTGTGACTGCAATAGTCACAGATCCATCCCACACTGCTGCTGCCATCCGCGCTCTCCTCTCACACTGTACCGATCGGTACAGCGAGAGGAGGGAGGAACCGGCGTCATCAAATGACGCCGGTTTGTTTACCTGTGATCGCGCCGTCATTGGACGGCGCGATCACATGGTAAAAGACCGCCGTTGCCGGTCAGTTACCGTGATCTGTGTAGCGCCGGGTCTCATAGACCCGGCGCGCACAGAATTTTCTGTGTGCGCGCCCGAGGCGGCGCGCATTACTGCTTCTGGTGGGCGCCGTTTCAGAACGGCGACCCCCAGTTAAGCAACCACCTTGCCGCCGTTTGTAGACGGCGGCTGGTGGTTAAGTGGTTAAAGAGAACCTGTCCTCAGCAAAGAAAATGTCCGGCCAGGAAGCTGTCCGTGAATGAACTGCTTGCTGACCGTCGCACGTCCGGATACGTCGACAGAATGGCACGGCTGCACAAATGGGCGTATATATATACGTCCCCTTTAATTTTCCGATGTGTGGTCACGCTTGCGCCGACAATGGCATGCGCTCACGACCCTGTCACGAGCACAAGAGTGCAGTGCCCCCCCTGCCCCAAAGCACACACTTCCCCATGTGGAGGGCATGCAGCTTGGTACGGCTCAGAAAGGGGGGGGGCGCTCGCTCGTCCCCACCCCCATTCCTGTCCGGCCAGGCGGCGTGCTCGTATAAAGGTTTGGTATGGATATTGGGGGAACCCCCACGCCGTTTTTTCGGCGTAGGTTTTCCCCCTTACGATCCATACCAAACCTAGGGGCCTGATATGCCGCCTGATATTTACCAATATTTTGCCGGCCTAGTGAAGCGGCGTGCGTAAGTGCCTGAAATTCCCGCTCGCGCATGCCACTCCCAAACACCTTGGGCCAGATCCTCAGAGCGAGTACGCCGGCGTATCTACTGATACTCCGGCGTACTTTAAAATTACCCGCGTCGTATCTTTAGTTTGAATCCTCAAAACAAGATACAACGGCATCTGGGTTAGATCCGACAGGTGTATGGCTTCGTACGCCTTCGGATCGTAGATGCAATTCTTCGGCGTCCACTGGGTGGCGTTCACGTCGTTTTCCGCGTCGGGTATGCAAATTAGCTTTTTCCGACGATCCACGAGCGTACGAGCGGCCGGCGTCTTTACGTCGTCTCTAGTCGGCTTTTTCCGGCGTATAGTTAAAGCTGGTATTTTGCGGCGTATAGATAGACTTGCCATGTTAAGTATGGCCGTCGTTCCCGCGTCGAAATTTGAATTATTTTTTTTTTTTGCGTAAGTCGTCCGTGAATCGGGATGGACGTAATTCACGTCTAAGTTAAAAAAAATGACGTTGTTGCGACGTCATTTAGCGCAATGCACGGCGGGAAATTTAGAAACGGAGCATGCGCAGTTCATTCGGGGATGCGCTTCATTTGAATGAAACACGCCCCCTAATCGCCGATTTGAATTCCGCCGCCAGAGATACACTACGCCGCCGTAACTTACGGCGCAAATTCTTTGAGGATTCAAAGCAGCCAAAAGTAAGTTACAGCGGCGTAGCGCATCTCACATACGCTGCGCCGATCTATTTCTATGTGGATCTGGCCCCTTCATTTTACATTTCTAAATGCCGTGCGCCAGGTCCATAGCGGCGCACCGTGCGCCCCCTCCTGGGCGCACTCAGCATTATAGTAAATAAGGTATTGTGCTGCTTTAGCGGCTGTTGCTCCAGCCATTGCTCCGTGAATCATGGCGCAAAGGCTTGGTGAATCAGCCCCATTGTGTCTCTTACCCCTCCCCCCACCTCACCTGGGTGTCACTGCCCCGCCCCCCTCGCTCTGCACAGCTCATTGCTACGCTGTCACATTCAGCGCTACGAACGGCGGGAAGTGACAGCGATCGGTCAGAGACACTCCTGGAGGGGAGCTAATAAAAGTGCATAGAGCTGCATTTCTGTAATTCTCCGTATTCCTCCTGATCAAAGTTCTCCTTAAACTCATCTTGCCGGGAGCGCCGATCTCCTCCCGCGTGTGGAAGCGGGGATTTTACTCCCCTCCTGCTGATGGCGTCTAATGCGTTTCCTGCACTACGGTAGATATTCCGTTTGGTAATCACATAAAGTGCTTTAGTGGTTGTAATAAATTATTTAAAAATATGGATAAAGTGCGGCCGGCCGGGCGATCGTACGAGGAGGCGGCGGCTTCCCTTCTTTGCGTCGCGTTGTAAATAATTCAGGGAAGTTTGTAGGAGACTTACTTACAAATCAGAGAGAGAGACTCACTTACCTCTAGCGGGAAATCACATGACAAATGAAAATCTATTAATAGGGCCGATCGGATGAGTCAGGGAAAGAGGAGAGCTGTGATTGGTTACAGTCTCTGATTTTCACTGATCTTTGATCCATACTCCATAGAGATCACTCGGAGGGGTCATGTGACCTTTTATCAGCGATCACTTGGAGGGGTCATGTGACCTTTTATCAGCGATCACTCAGAGGAGTCATGTGACCTTTTATCAGCGATCACTTGGAGGGGTCATGCGCTCTTTTATCAGCGATCACTTGGAGGAGTCATGTGATCTTTTATCAGCGATCACTTGGAGGAGTCATGCGATCTTTTATCAGCGATCACTTGGAGGGGTCATGTGATCTTCTATCAGCGATCACTTGGAAGTGTCATGTGACCTTTTATCAGCGATCACTTGGAGGAGTCATGTGATCTTCTATCAGCGATCACTTGGAGGGGTCATGCGCTCTTTTATCAGCGATCACTTGGAGGAGTCATGTGATCTTCTATCAGCGATCACTTGGAGGAGTCATGTGACCTTTTATCAGCGATCACTCGGAGGAGTCATGTGACCTTTTATCAGCGATCACTCAGAGGAGTCATGTGACCTTTTATCAGCGATCACTTGGAGGAGTCAGGTGACCTTTTATCAGCGATCACTTGGAGGAGTCATGTGACCTTTTATCAGCGATCACTTGGAGGAGTCATGCGATCTTTTATCAGCGATCACTTGGAGGAGTCATGTGATCTTCAATCAGAGGCCACTTGGAAGTGTCATGTGATCTTTTATTGGGGTAATTTTCTGTAGTGGGTGGAGCCTGGTAAGTTCCTCCCACAGCTCTGCTCTCCGTACAGCACAGTGATGATGTACCCGAGTGTACTGCGCTCGGTATATGTCAGCGGCGGCGTTCAAACACAGCGCGGGAAGCGGGGATCGGCGTATATTGCGCACCCGCGATTTTCCCCTGATTTTAAGGGGAAAAAAGTGCGCGGTATACGCCGATAAATACGGTAGTTATTCTTTCAAAGTTTCGGATTTTCTTTCTTATTTTTTGGATTTTTTAATTTACGAATTTTCAAATTTACGTATTTATGAATTAACAAACTTACAAATTTTTGAATTTACAAATTGCGATCATAACTAATGACCCCAAAAACGAACCCCCCCCCCCCCCCAAACAAATGAAAGGAAAACACATTTTTCGGCAGTGCCCATCTCTAGTATCTTCGCTGGAACTCACTCCCCGCTCTGCGGCTCAAGGTCCTCTGCATGGTAAGCCATTTATTTCTTCTTGGCGACAGATCAGTAGGGAGCCGACACGACGAGGCGCGGGTGTAAAGGGCACGCCGTAGCGACGTTGTAGGATGTATGGTGAGGGTTGCGGAGACTCGTCCTTGCGGAGGGAGCCGTTCCTCCGAGATGCTGCAAGGTCACAGCTTTGTCTGGGGACATAAAAGGTTGTGCGCACCTCGCAAAACATAAATACGACGCCTTGATATCGCGCGTGAGCGGCGCCATCGAATAGAAAAGCCACAATAAAGAAAATAACACACATGAAGGAGCGTCAGATGTGTTTTCTGTAATCTGAGCTCGTAAGGAGCTGTTTCTGTGCTGGTTATGTTCAGTACTTTCGGGGGTTAGATGTATTTTCTGCTCTGCCCAGAAGAGGTGGTGCTGTGTGGTAGGTAAGGGTTAACACTGCTGTCCAGGCTTTCCCGGGCTTTTCTGAAGAGTACTGCCCTCTGCTGGACAAAACATATAAAAAGGGAACTGACAGGAAGATCCTGCCAGCAATAGGCGCTCCAGGCTCACTGGCGCACGTCCACGGGCGCCAATGCGCGTGGGCACCCCTGCCTATCACATACAACTTTTCTGCCTGCTCTACAGCGTTCCGTGTGCCTTAACCTGATCTGAGACGTACCTGTGAATACCCGGCTATCCTATCTGTGACTATCCCAGCTATCTGCCTGCACCTGACCTCTGGCCTGCTTCTGACGATTCTCCTGCTTGTTCCTCCGGTACCTCTGCTGTCCGCCTGATATCTGACCCGGCCTGTCTGACTACTCTCAGTATACCCCAGTCTGTTCCTGGTTCCAGTCCAGTACTCCGGTTCCAGTCTGCTCACCTGTCAGCTGTCCTGTTCCTGGTTCCAGTCCAGTACTCCGGTTCCAGTGTGCTCACTTGTCAGCTGTCCTGTTCCTGGTTCCAGTCCAGTACTCCGGTTCCAGTCTGCTCACCTGTCAGGTCCCTGGTTCCAGTCCAGGACTCCGGTTCCAGCCTCTTAACCTGTCAGCTGTTTCAGTCCCTGGTTCCAGTCAAGTACTCTGGTTCCAGTCTGCTCACCTGTCAGGTCCCTGGTTCCAGTCCAGTACTCTGGTTCCAGTCTGCTCACCTGTCAGGTCCCTGGTTCCAGTCCAGTACTCTGGTTCCAGTCTGCTCACCTGTCCTGTTCCTGGTTCCAGTCCAGTACTCTGGTTCCAGTCTGCTCACCTGTCAGCTGTCCTGTTCCTGGTTCCAGTCCAGTACTCCGGTTCCAGTCTGCTCACCTGTCAGCTGTCCTGTTCCTGGTTCCAGTCCAGTACTCCGGTTCCAGTCTGCTCACTTGTCAGCTGTCCTGTTCCTGGTTCCAGTCCAGTACTCCGGTTCCAGTCTGCTCACCTGTCAGCTGTCCTGTTCCTGGTTCCAGTCCAGTACTCCGGTTCCAGTCTGCTCACCTGTCAGCTGTCCTGTTCCTGGTTCCAGTTCAGCACTTCAGTCTCAGCCCACTAATCAGCCAGATGTTCCTGTTCCCGGTTCCAGTCCAGTACTTCAGCTCCAGTCTATACCCTCCTGTTCCTGTCTCCTATCTCCGGCCAAGGATTCCTGGATTTCTGGATTGACTTCCTCCGCTGTTGATCCTGCCTGGCACTCGTACCACTCCTCACTCCTGCGCCTTCTGTTACCTTACCAGGGGGCCGCGAGTAGGAGCCGTAAGGGAGGCCTCCCTCTGCAATTGAGGCTCACAACCATCAGGTACGTGACGGGAACTGAATCTCGGTCAAGAGCTCTTTGGGGACTGAACTGCTAAGATGTAGGCTGCCACTTTACCTGGACACCACCCCTTGTGGGAGCCCAGATGGAGTTCCAAGGGGGGTATGGACTTATATGGACTTATCCTGACAGTCATGGATTTACTGCCCATTGTGAATTATTGCTCGAAAAATTATGGATTTCCTGCCAATTATGGACTCTTGTCTTACAAAGGACTTTTGATGGACTTTCCTACCTAAACAAGGCATGACTACCTCTGGGGGCACTTGGAGAACGTTGTCAGGAATGTGTGTGGAAATGTGCTGGAGAACTGTTTTTTTGTTATCCTCAAATACTTTAGGCTACTTTCACTCCGAGGCGTTGGGGGCGTTGGCGGTAAAGCGTCACTATTTTTAGCGGCGCTTTACCGTCTTTTTTGTGGCGCTTTTCTGCAGCTAGAGGGGCATTTTTAACAACCCCCCCCCCCCCGCTATTGGCCGAAAAAGGTTTAAAATTGCTTTGCCGGGGGTTCGGCGGCACTGCCTATTGATTTCATCAACCTGGGGACAAGGTGCTTTGGGTGTAAATGTAGTTCCAAAACATCTGGGGGGGGCAAGGTTCCCCAACACTGTGCTAGGGTGTCCAAAAAATATATATACATATAATTAGAGAGATAGAGAGAGAGATAGGTAGATAGATAGATAGATCCATCTATCTATCTATCTATCTATCTATCTATCTATCTATCTATCTATCTATCTATCTATCTATCTATCTATCTCACTATCTATCTATCTATCTATCTATCTATCTATCTATCTATCTATCTATCTATCTATCTCTATCTATCTATCTATCTATCTATCTATCTATCTATCTATCTATCTATCTCTCTATCTATCTATCTATCTATCTATCTATCTATCTATCTATCTATCTATCTATCTCTCTCTCTCTATCTATCTATCTATCTATCTATCTATCTATCTATCTATCTCTCTCTCTCTCTCTCTCTCTCTCTCTCTCTCTCTCTCTCTATCTATCTAACTCTCTATCTATCTATCTCTCTCTATCTATCTATCTATCTATCTATCTCTCTCTCTATCTATCTATCTATCTATCTATCTATCTATCTATCTATCTCTATCTATCTCACTCTCTATCTATCTATCTCTCTCTCTCTCTATCTCTCTCTCTCTATCTATCTATCTATCTCACTCTCTATCTATCTATCTATCTATCTATCTATCTATCTATCTATCTATCTATCTATCTATCTCATTCTCTATCTATCTATCTATCTACCTATCTCTCTCTAGATAGGGATCTAGATCGATAGATAGATAGATAGATAGATAGATAGATAGATAGATAGATAGATAGATAGATAGATATAAAGAGATAGAGAGAGAGGAGGATATAGAGAGATATATATATAGAGAGAGAGGAGAATAGAGAGAGAGGAGGATAGAGAGAGAGAGAGAGAGAGAGAGAGAAGGATATATATATAGAGAGAGAGGAGAATAGAGAGAGAGGAGGATAGAGAGAGAGAGAGAGAGAGAGAGGAGGATATATATATAGAGAGAGAGATAGGAGGATAGATAGTTATATATAGAGAGAGAGGAGGATATATATATATATATATATATATATAGAATAGAGAGAGAGAGGAGGATAGAGAGAGAGAGAGAGAGGGGGGGGATAGAGAGATATAGAGAGAGAGAGAAGAGAGAGAGAGCGGAATAGGAGGGAAAACATACGACGTCATCAAGAGTTCATACACTGAGAACAGCTGCAGCGTAAAGGTGAATGGGAAAAGAACTGAACACTTCCGACAGGCCAGAGGAGTCAGACAGGGCTGCAGCCTAAGTCCAACCCTCTTTAACATCTACATCAATGAACTGGCGGCCGCTCTAGAATCCTCCCCAGCACCAGGACTGACTCTACATGACACCGAGGTGAAGTTCCTATTGTACGCAGATGACCTCCTACTTCTGTCACCAACAGAGAAAGGCCTACAAGACAGCCTGGAAGTTCTGGAGAAATACAGCGCCACATGGGCACTACCAATCAACTCGGGCAAAACAAAAACCATGGTGTTCCAAAAGAAAAATACAAAACAAACAAAGAGCCCTTCCTTCACAATAAACAACCGCACTGTGGATGACACTAAGAGCTCCACATACCTCGGCCTAGACATCACCCAATCAGGAAGCTTCAAGCCAGCCATAGAGGCACTAAAAGACAAGGCATGCAGAGCCTACTATGCCATCAGGAGACGGCTGTACCACCTAAAACCACCCGTGAGAGTCTGGCTCAGAATATTTGATAGCGTCATCACCCCAATTCTTCTTTATGGCAGCGAAGTTTGGGGTCCTGTCACCTACCCAGACCAATCCAAATGGGACCCCAGCCCAACAGAAATATTCCATCTGGAATTTTGCAAGCACCTCCTCCAAGTTCATCGGAGCACCTCCAACAGTGCTTGCCGGTCCGAGTTGGGCAGATTTCCCTTACTTCTTGCAGTACAGAAGAGGGCGCTATCATACTGGGACCACCTACAAAACAGCAGTCCCAACTCCTACCACCATCAAGCCTTACTGGACAGCAAGAACCAGTCCAAGCCGTGTGGCCTGCAACAACTCATCAACACCTTGTCTCCCCAAAACTCTCAACAATGCGGCCTGACAAAATCTCAAATAAAAATCATAACTTATAACTCCAAAGAAAAACATGTTGGAGAATGGAGACACGAAATAAAAAACTCCAAAAAACTAACAATTTATCAGTCACTGCAGAGAGAATACAAACTGGCCCCGTACCTGGAGGGGCCACAAGACCCCAAAGAGAGACAGACAATGAGCCGTACAGACTGAGCGCCCACAGCCTGGAAATGGAATTAGGACGGCATAGACAGACCTACAAGCCCAGGGAGAGGAGACTGTGCCAGCAATGTAACCAGGGGGTCCCGGAGGATGAGGAACACTTCCTGCTACAATGTGACCAGGGGGTCCCGGAGGATGAGGAACACTTCCTGCTACATTGCACCAAGTACTCATCAGTGAGGGACACTCACTTCCAGAGACTCTCCGCTCTCATCCCGGACTTCAATTCTACAGAAGAGAAGAGGAAACTCCAAATTCTACTGGGAGAAGAGGAGCCAATGGCGAAGATAGCTGCCCAATATGTGACAGCGTGTCACCGACTGAGAGGTACATGAGAGACTGAGGACTTTCACAGACTTATGTCCATTCCCCTTTATATTACCCCCTTCCCCTTTTCCTTGCTTTGGCAATGCTAACATGTATTTGGTCCTGCCAATAAAGCTTATTTGAATTGAATTGAAAAAAAATTGAGAGAGAGGAGGAGGATAGAGAGAGAGAGAGAGAGAGGAGAGAGAGAGAGAGAGAGGAGAGAGAGGAGGATAGAGAGATAGAGAGGAGGATAGAGAGATATAGAGAGAGGGGGATAGAGAGAGAGAGAGAGGAGGAGGATATATATATATATATATATATAGAGAGAGAGAGAGAGAGATTGGAGGATAGAGATATATATATAGATAGAGAGGAGGATAGAGATATATATATATATAGAGAGAGAGGAGGATAGAGAGAGAGAGAGAGGAGGAGGATATAGATATATAGATATATATATATAGAATAGAGAGAGAGAGGAGGATAGAGAGAGAGAGAGAGAGAGAGAGAGAGAGAGAGGGGGGATAGAGAGACATATAGAGAGAGAGAAGAGAGAGAGAGAGAGAGAGAGAGAGAGAGAGAGAGAGAGAGAGGAGGATAGAGAGATAGAGAGAGAGGAGGATAGAGAGATAGAGGGGAGGATAGAGAGAGAGAGAGAGATTGGAGGATAGAGATATATATAGATAGAGAGATAGAGAGGAGGATAGAGAGATATAGAGAGAGAGAGAGGAGAGAGAGAGGAGGATAGAGAGATAGAGAGGAGGATAGAGAGATAGAGAGGAGGATAGAGAGATAGAGAGGAGGATAGAGAGATAGAGAGGAGGATAGAGAGATATAGAGAGAGGAGGATAGAGAGAGAGAGAGGAGGATATATATATATATATATATATATATATATATATATAGAGAGAGAGAGAGAGAGAGAGAGAGAGAGAGATTGGAGGATAGAGATATATATAGATAGAGAGATAAAGAGGAGGATAGAGATATATATATATATATAGAGAGAGAGAGAGAGAGAGAGAGAGAGAGAGAGAGAGAGGATGATAGAGAGAGAGAAGAGAGAGAGAGAGAGAGAGAGAGGAGGAGGATAGAGAGATATATATAGAGAGAGAGAGAGGATGATAGAGAGAGAGAGAGAGAGAGGAGGAGGATAGAGAGATATATATAGAGAGAGAGAGAGGAGGATAGAGAAATATAGAGAGAGGAGGATAGAGAGAGAGAGAGAGAGACAGAGATTGATAATTAGATAGATATTTAGACCTCATCCCGCTCTGTGGGGTGTCTGTGTGACCCTGGCGGGGGGTGTGCCGGGTGACAAGGGTGACAAGGGTGACATTATCCTCTCATATATTCTTAGTGGATCTCTTCAGCTGATAATAATGATGTCACAATGGACTCGGAGATCCATGGATAATTCCGGGCCGCGGTCAGAGGTGAGCGCTCCACATCAATACTGCTCTGTAATGCGGGTCACCCAGCCCCCGCACTCCCAGGCTGAGGTCAAAGTCATATTTAATAATGAAGATCGGGGTCACCTGAGGGGGTCACACATGATCTATAACAAGGAGAAGGGAGAGTCGGAGCCGGAGGGCGAAGCACTCAGTATATAAATACGCCATAAAGAGCGGGGAACGGATCACACCGATGGACAATCTGTGTTCCGGTGAGCGGAGCTCACATCTGTAATCAGGAGACGGATTCCTCTTCTTATGTCCGGAGTTTTCATGCGGGCCAAGCTGTCCAATAAAAGTGAGACACAGGCGATGATTGGACAAAGAAGCAAATAACAAGCAAACCATCGTAAGAACCCGGGCTGTCTTCAATACTGATTGGACATTGGGCAGAAAATGTATTAGCCCCTCCCCTGAAACCACTTATTAGCTATATGCAGGAAGCGCGGGCTCAAGGGGCAGCTGCTTTGGGCCCCATAACAATGACTAGTCCTGGGGCAGCTGCCCCTTTTGCCCCTGTGTTAAAGATGGCCCTGGTAAGAATCCCCCCCCCCCCCCCGTTCTTGGTCATGTTTCATTCATATGTTTTAAAACTTGTTTCCAAAAGAATAACTGATTAAAAAGTGTGAGCTGGAGATGCACTTTCTCTTGGCAATGCCCCACAGATTCTCTATCACAGATACTCTATGGGGTTCAGGTCAGGCGAATTTTCTGGCCAATCAAGCACAGTAATCCCACGGTCATGTGACCGAGATTTGGTGCTTTTGGCAGTGTGGGGGAGGTGTCATGTCCTGCTGGAAAATGAAGTTGGCGTCCCCATAGAGCTTGTCTGCAGAATGAAGCATGAAGTTCTCCACAATCTCCTGGTAGACGGCTGCGGTGACCCCGGACTTAATGAAGCACAGAAGACCAACACCAGCAGGTGACACGGCTCCCCAAATCAACAAGACTGTGGAAACTTCACACCGGACTTCAAGCATCTTGCAGTGTGTGCCTCTCCATTCGTCCTCCATACTCCGGCTCCTTGGTTTCCTCCATACTCCGGCTCCTTGGTTTCCGCCATTCTTCCTCCATACTCCGGCTCCTTGGTTTCCTTCATTCTTCCTCCATACCCTGGCTCCTTGGTTTCCTCCATACTCCGGCTCCTTGGTTTCCTCCATTCTTCCTCCATACTCTGGCTCCTTGGTTTCCTCCATTCTTCCTCCATACTCCGGCTCCTTGGTTTCCTCCATTCTTCCTCCATACTCCGGCTCCTTGGTTTCCTCCACTCTTCCTCCATACTCCGGCTCCTTGGTTTCCTCCATACTCCGGTTCCTTGGTTTCCTCCATTCTTCCTCCATACTCCGGCTCCTTGGTTTCCTCCATACTCCGGCTCCTTGGTTTCCTCCATTCTTCCTCCATACTCCGGCTCCCTGGTTTCCTCCATTCTTCCTCCATACTCCAGCTCCTTGGTTTCCTCCATAACTCCGGCTCCTTGGTTTCCTCCATTCTTCCTCCATACTCCGGCTCCTTGATTTCCTCCATTCTTCCTCCATACTCCGGCTCCTTGGTTTCCTCTATTCTTCCTCCATACTCCGGCTCCTTGGTTTCCTCCATTCTTCCTCCATACTCCGGATTCTTGGTTTCCTCCATTCTTCCTCCATACTCCGGCTCCTTGGTTTCCTCCATTTTTCCTTCATACTCCAGGTCCTTGGTTTCCTCCATTCTTCCTTCAGATTCCGGATCCTTGGTTTCCTCCATTCTTCCTCCATACTCCGGCTCCTTGGTTTCCTCCATTCTTCCTCCATACTCCGGCTCCTTGGTTTCCTCCACTCTTCCTCCATACTCCGGCTCCTTGGTTTCCTCCATTCTTCCTCCATACTCCGGCTCCTTGGTTTCCTCCACTCTTCCTCCATACTCTGGCTCCTTGGTTTCCTCCATTCTTCCTCCATACTCCGGCTCCTTAGTTTCCTCCATTCTTCCTCCATACTCCGGCTCCTTGGTTTCCTCCATTCTTCCTCCATACTCCGGCTCCTTGGTTTCCTCCATTCTTCCTCCATACTCCGGCTCCTTGGTTTCCTCCATTCTTCCTCCATACTCTGGCTCCTTGGTTTCCTCCATTCTTCCTCCATACTCTGGCTCCTTGGTTTCCTCCATTCTTCCTCCATACTCCGGCTCCTTGGTTTCCTCCACTCTTCCTCCATACTCCGGCTCCTTGGTTTCCTCCATTCTTCCTCCATACTCAGGCTCCTTGGTTTCCTCCACTCTTCCTCCATACTCTGGCTCCTTGGTTTCCTCCATTCTTCCTCCATACTCCGGCTCCTTAGTTTCCTCCATTCTTCCTCCATACTCCGGCTCCTTGGTTTCCTCCATTCTTCCTCCATACTCCGGCTCCTTGGTTTCCTCCATTCTTCCTCCATACTCCGGCTCCTTGGTTTCCACCATTCTTCCTCCATACTCTGGCTCCTTGGTTTCCTCCATTCTTCCTCCATACTCCGGCTCCTTGGTTTCCTCCATTCTTCCTCCATACTCCGGCTCCTTGGTTTCCTCCATTCTTCCTCCATACTCCGGCTCCATGGTTTCCTCCATTCTTCCTCCATACCCTGGCTCCTTGGTTTCCAAATGAGATCATCAGAAAAGAGGACTTTGGAGCCCTGAGCACCAGACCAGGTCTCAGGTAAGATGCTTCAGACGTTGTTTGTTGGTCAGGAGTGGGGTGACAAGAGGAATACGACATTTGAAGTCAATGTCAAGGATCCGTCTGTGTGTGGTGCTCTAGACGCTCTAACTCAAGCCTCAGTCCACTCCTTGTGAAAGTCCCCTACACTTCTGAATGGCCTTTTCCTGACAATCCTCTCCAGGCTGCGCTCATCCCGGCTGCTTGTGCACCTTTTTCCTCCACACTTTTCCCTTCCACAGAACTTTCTATTAATCTGCTTTGATACAGCACTTTGGGAACATCCAACTTCTTTTGCAATTACCTTTTGAGGCTTTCCCTCCTTATGGAGGGTGTCAATGATGATGTCAGGTCAGTAGTCTTTCCCATGATTGTGATTCCTACTGAACCAGACTGAGAGACCATTTAAAGGCTCAATTATCTGATTAGAGGGGGACACTTTGAGCCGAGAATATTCCATCTTTTCACAATATTCAAATTTTCTGAGATTGGGGATTTAGGGTTTTCATGAGCTGGAAGCCAAAATCATCACAATGATGACAAATCACGGCTTGAACCCTCTTGCTTTGCATGTAATGAGTCTCTCTCATATATCACTTTCACCTTTTACGTTGTATTAGTGAAAAAAACAAATTTTTGCACCATATTCAAATTTTTAGAGTATCACCTTTATATTGAAGTTTTGGTAACTCCATGTCCATCTGAGACTCCCCCGTCCTCAGGGTGACAACGCTGCTGTGCGATGTCACCGCAGAATGAGCGCCGTTGTCACCCAGTCAAAGGAAGTGATAAAATAATGACTGTCAGGATCAACAGAGGGGAACGCAGAGAAATGATGACTGCCATGGAGAGAGACTCCATCGTGTCATTTCCATATTTTCCCCGTGGATGATTCTCATTTCCAGTCTGTCGATGAAGATACAAAATGTATAAACAGCTTTATCTAACAATTGACGCCCCCACACAGGGGAACGCAGCGAGCGCACGCGCTGTACACCCACCCCCACACCGCCCTCATCATACACAACTACAACCCCCCCCCCACACCGTCCTCATTATACACAACCACAACCCCCCCCCCCACACACCGTCCTCATTATACACAACCACAACCCCCCCCCCACACCGTCCTCATCACACACAACTGCAACCCCCCCCCCCACACCATCCTCATCATACACAACTACAACCCCCCCCCACACACCGTCCTCATCATGAACAACTACAACCCCCCCCCCCACCCCCACACCGTCCTCATCACACACAACTACAACCCCCCCCCACCCCACACCGTCCTCATCATACACAACTACAACCCCCCCCACACCATCCTCATCATACACAACTACAACCCCCCCCACACCGTCCTCATCATACACAACTACAACCCCCCCCCCCACACCGTCCTCATCATACACAACTACAACACCCACACCGTCCTCATCATACACAACTACAACCCCCCCCCCCCCCACACACACACCGTCCTCATCATACACAACTACAACCCCCCCCCCACACACACACCGTCCTCATCATACACAACTACAACCCCCCCCCCCCCCACACACACACCGTCCTCATCATACACAACTACAACCCCCCCCCCCACACACACACACACCGTCCTCATCACACACAACTACAACCCCCCCCCCACACACACACACACACCGTCCTCATCATACACAACTACAACCCCCCCATTCTTCCCACCGCAGGTCTTGTCATGTCCCGGATCATCCATCCTTCCCACACCGCAATCCCGCAAACAACACATCCTACGTAGAGGAAAGAAAGAAACATAAAGAAGAGAGGGAGAGAAAGAAAGAGGAATGGAAAGAAAGAATAGAGAGAGAGAGAGAAACAGAAAGAAAGAAAGAAAAGAAGAGAGAGAGAAAGAAAGGTAAAATTAAAGAAAGAAAGGAGAGAGAGAGAGAATAAAAAGAGAAAGGAAGAGAAAAGAAAGAAAGAAAAAAGAAGAGAGAAAAAGAGAAAAGAAAGAAGAGAGAGAAAAAAAGGGAAGGAAGAAAGAAAAGGAAAATAAAAAAGAAGAGAGAGAAAGAGAGAAGGAAAGCAAGAAAGAAGAGAGAGAAAGGGGGGAAAAATTGAAAAAGAAAAAAAAAGAGGGAGAAAGAAAGAGAAAAGGAGAGAGAGAGAGAGAAGGAAAGAGAAAATAAAGAAAGAAACGAGAGAGAGAGGGGAGAGAAAGAAAGAGAGAAAAAGAAAGAGAGAAAGAAAAAGGAAAAAAGAATGGAGAAAGAGAGAAAATGGGAAAGAAAGAAAGAAAAAAAAAGAAGACAGAGAGAAAGAAGAAAAAAGGAAAGAAAGAAAGGAGAGAGAAAGAGAGAAAAAAAGAATGAAAGAAAGAAAAAGAAAAAAGAGAGAGCGAAAGAAAGTAGAGAGAAAGAAATTGGAAGAGAAAAGAAAGAAAGAGAGAGAAAAAAGGAAAGAAAGAAGAAAAAGAAGAGAGAGAGAGAAAGAAAGAAAGAAAGAAAGAAAGAGAAGAGCGAGGAAGAGAGGTAGAGATGGATATAAATTGATTATAAGGGTAGACAACAGAAGAAAGAAAAATAAAGAAAGAAAGAAAGAAAGAACGGACATACTGTGGTATAGAAGGATTATAAGAGTAGAATGGATAGATGAATATAAATGGATTATAAAGATAGAAAACTATAATAGGAGGAAGAAAGAAATACGGAAAGACCACGCCCCTTTGTTTACTTTAGCGGCGGGTCAGAATGACAGTCCTGCTTCTCCCAGCACTAAGGTAAACAAAGGGGCGGGCTCATCCGGTGATATCACGTAAATAAAACCACCTCTATTTTATTTCACAGGGTCTCTGCTTTCAGAAAATATTCAGTGTTTGGGGATTTGAACTAATCTTCAGTACTGTAAACATGGGGGCAAAAAAAATGCAAAAATGGCAGAAGGGTTAAAAACACCCAAATTCCCCTTCCCACCGAGGCCAACACATCTGTCAAAAATAGCGCATTTAAAAAAAAAAAAAGTATTTTATTAAGAATATTTTTTTTTCCGGGTGTCAATGGAGTCTCAGCGCAGCATTAATTGCGAGCTCTTGTGTCAGCACACGGGAATACGTAGTAAATAGAAACGCGTATAAATATAAATATGGTGTATTTGCGCTGGCTCCCGCTTCACCGTACAATTATCAGAGCCGCGATCTCGCCACTTTACCTTCTCAGGAATGTTATTCATAACCCAGAACTATTGTTGTGGTTTTTGTTTGTTGGCGCATTGTCACCGCCTCGGCTTTGTGCGAATTCCGAGTGGCGCTTTTATTATTATGATTACTTCTCGTAGAGTGTCAACATCTGCCACGTGACCCATTATAACGTACGGCGAGGGGGGGGGGGGGGCGCTGCATGGTTACACCGCATTCCTTCCATGCCTCCCGCATATAAAGAATGTTCGGAGGGAGGAGGGGAGCACGTGGCGAGAAATACGGAGCGCAAGAATGGTTTCCGTTCACCTTGTGCCGCGGTTTCTGGAAGGACGCGGATTGTGGGAGTCACGCGCACAGCGTGCTTGTTGAAGGCCGCGGTGGCCCTGAGTCGGGGGTGAACCGAGGAGTATACTAAGAACAAAACTTTTCTGACAACATCGGTAACTGCGAATTATACAACCTGCGGGGGAAAAAATAAAACAGAATTCCGATGGAAATCAACAAAAGAAATAAGAAATGTTAATGGAAAAAATAAATACAATTTTCTTAAAGTGTCAATTGGCCAAAATGTTCTTTGTATCGTTTTTGTTTTTATTTATTTTTTCTCTTTAATAAACACTCTGTGTATAGCTGGTTGTTAAGGAGCGGACGACCGCTGAGTCCTTAACAACCGATGAGTCATCAGCTGTTAGCGGGGTTCTCCCCTGACAGCTGAATGTAAAAAACAAGAATTGGCGACAATTAAAAATTTGGGAAAAAAAACAGCGTGGGGTCCCTTCAATGCATACCAGGCCCTTTGGGTTTGAAATAGATTTTGAGGGGAACCCCCACACCAATTTTTTTTTCCAGAAATGGCATGGGGTCCCCCCTCAAAATCCATACCAGACCCTCATACAGGCATGCAGCCTGGCAGGTCAGAAAAGGGAGGGAATGAGCAAGGCCCCCTCCCCCCCCTGGGAACCATACAAGGCCACACGCTTTCCTCTCCTCACACTGACAGATAACCAGGGCAGCCGCAACAGTGCCCATCAGTGATACCAATCAGTCCTAATCAGTGCCTGTTTTGCCCATCACTGCTGCCTATTAGTGCCTGCTCATCATCAATGCTGCCTATCAGTGCCGCGAATCAGTGCCTTTTTTTAAATTGGTCGTTTATTAAGCAAAAAATAGAAACCCCCAGAAGTGATTAAATGCCACCAAAAGAAAAGCTCTATTTGTATGAAAAAAAGGATAAAAATCTCACAATATTATGAATGCACATTGTGAGGATGTTGAGTGGAGATAATGATCGGGGGGGGGGGGGAGGGGGCGGATGACATTTTTTCCAGAGGGGGGAAATGACAGGAAATAATGAGGAAGTCGTTCCTGAATGGTGTAATGACCGGGGCCAAGGGGGCGGGGGGGGGGAGGGAAGTAATTAGAAGGGAAATGTCAGGGGGATGGGACTCTCTGTCTCTCCTATAAATTATAAATAAGAGGAATTGATCTTTTGCAACCCTGTGAGTTACACATTGCCATTCCACAAACAGAGAACCGCGGGGGGCGGGGGGAGGGGGGCGAGATCTCACACATCATGTTTGGAGGACAATTGATTTCTCCCGAATTCTGGAATTGCTGCACTTCTCTCTTCTGTCACTAGGTGGCGGGGTATCTGGTGACATTGGATAAGACAAGGGCGGATTATGAATGAATGGGGTGTCTCAGCCAATGGGCAGGGATGTTCTTGGGTCCCTTGGCCTGCTGGGAGAGCCTATTTATTTGGGTGGAGTCAGGTGATCGGGGTTCTGTACCACCTGGACGGCTGTCTGGGTGGACGTGTGTTAAGTGGCCCCGGGATGCTAGGCCATAAGCCTTAGTCCTCCCCCGGGGACATCTGGCTGCTAGGCCAGAGATTGGGCCTATCCTGGGGACATCTGGCTGCTAGTCCAGAGATTGGGCCTATCCTGGGGAGATCTGCTGCTAGGCCAGAGATTGGGCCTATCCCGGGGACATCTGGCTGCTAGTCCAGAGATTGGGCCTATCCTGGGGACATCTGGCTGCTAGGCCAGAGATTGGGCCTATCCTGGGGACATCTGCCTGCTAGGCCAGAGATTGGGCCTATCCTGGGGACATCTGCTGCTAGTCCAGAGATTGGGCCTATACTGGGGACATCTGCTTGCTAGTCCAGAGATTGGACCTATCCCGGGGAGATCTGGCTGCTAGTCCAGAGATTGGGCCTATCCTGGGGAGATCTGCTGCTAGGCCAGAGATTGGGCCTATCCCGGGGACATCTGGCTGCTAGTCCAGAGATTGGGCCTATCCTGGGGACATCTGGCTGCTAGTCCAGAGATTGGGCCTATCCTGGGGAGATCTGCTGCTAGTCCAGAGATTGGGCCTATCCTGGGGACATCTGGCTGCTAGTCCAGAGATTGGGCCTATCCTGGGGAGATCTGGCTGCTAGGCCAGAGATTGGGCCTATCCCGGGGACATCTGGCTGCTAGGCCAGAGATTGGGCCTATCCTGGGGAGATCTGCTGCTAGTCCAGAGATTGGGCCTATCCTGGGGAGATCTGCTGCTAGTCCAGAGATTGGGCCTATCCTGTGGGGCATCTGGCTGCTAGGCCAGAGATTGGGCCTATCCCGGGGACATCTGGCTGCTAGGCCAGAGATTGGGCCTATCCTGGGGGGCATCTGGCTGCTAGGCCAGAGATTGGACCTATCCCGGGGACATCTGGCTGCTAGGCCAGAGACTGTGCCCCAAGTGACAGCACTTGGGCCACAGTGGCAGCACTTGGGGCACAGTGGTAACATTTGGGGCACAGTGGCAGCACTTGGGCCACAGTGGCAGCACTTGGGGCACAGTGGCAGCACTTGGGGCACAGTGGTAACATTTGGGGCACAGTGGCAGCACTTGGGGCACAGTGGTAACATTTGGGCCACAGTGGCAGCACTTGGGGCACAGTGGCAGCACTTGGGGCACAGTGGTAAGATTTGGGGCACAGTGGCAGCACTTGGGGCACAGTGGTAACATTTGGGGCACAGTGGCAGCACTTGGGCCACAGTGGTAACATTTGGGGCACAGTGGTAACATTTGGGCCACAGTGGCAGCACTTGGGGCACAGTGGGAGTGTTTGATGGGCACAGTGGGAGTGTTTGATGGGCACATTGGCTGCATTTGATGGGCACATTGGCTGCGTTTGATGGGCACAGTGGCTGCGTTTGATGGGCACAATGGGTGCATTTGATGGGCAAAGTGACTGAAATGTATGTGTACAGTGGCTGCGTTTGATGGGCACAGTGGCAGCAATTTAAGGCACAGTGGCAGCAATTGATGGGCACAGTAGCTACGTTTGATGGGCACAGTGGCTGCAACTAATGTTTTTTTTTTTTCAGTTTGTTTGTGCCCCTGCGCTTCTATTATCACCCAACCGCTCCCCTAATCTACCCGAGACGAGGAAATAACGTTTTTGGCTTTCGGATGAACTTTTCTAATCCTGGCGCCTCTCCATAGAAAAGTCTAAAGATTCCTCTTCTGTTACATTTTCTTTCTGAAGAGGCGACAAAAGACTCGCAAAGTCGATAAGAAAAGGGGAAATGGAGATGAATGCGGGCGCTGGGCGCCGGGCGCTCTCGACACGACGCAATGTGTGCACACAGCTGGGAGATAAGAGGGACAAGTTCTCCTAATTGGGCCCTTTGACCTCGAGGGGCCCGGGGGCAGTCTCTCCCTCTGTAGTAACGCCCCTTCTTCATTTGCCTGTTCCTGGAACCGTCCCGCGTTCTTCTTCTTCTTCGCGTCTCTTTCTTCCTTCTCCTTCCTCCAGCTGCGCCGCTTCTCTGATGGCTAATTAGGCCGATCCTTCTCCAATCACTCGCTATTGTTGGCTGCAGAATTCCTTAATTTCCAACGAAAGTTCTGCAGAAGTAAAAAAATATATATATATTCTCCCATTACACGTACGCCGCCGCCGCCGCGCTCAATTTCTGCATATTGTGAGGCCCTAAAATAATCCCGCAAGACGAAATAAACCAGAATCTTCATCCCCTGCGCATTCGGCAGCTGCCAGCCGGTGAGAAAAGAGGACCTGTGTTTCCGTATTCCGCAGGAGATGTTTCCTGGGAGGTGGGGGTGGGGAAGTGGATTCCGGCGCTGAATGCGGCTCAGCTTCTGTGTTTTCGTATTCCGCAGGAGATGTTTCGCGGGAGGTGGGGGTGGGGAAGTGGATTCCGGCGCTGAATGCGGCTCAGCTTCTGTGTTTCCGTATTCCGCAGGAGATGTTTCCCGGGAGGTGGGGGTGGGGAAGTGGATTCCGGCGCTGAATGCGGCTCAGCTTCTGTGTTTCCGTATTCTGCAGGAGAAATGTTTCCTGGGAGGTGGGGGTGGGGAAGTGGATTCCGGCGCTGAATGCGGCTCAGCTTCTGTGTTTCCGTATTCTGCAGGAGAAATGTTTCCCGGGAGGTGGGGGTGGGGAAGTGGATTCCGGCGCTGAATGCGGCTCAGCTTCTGTGTTTCCGTATTCCGCAGGAGAAATGTTTCCCGGGAGGTGGGGGTGGGGAAGTGGATTCCGGCGCTGAATGCGGCTCAGCTTCTGTGTTTCCGTATTCCGCAGGAGATGTTTCCCGGGAGGTGGGGGTGGGGAAGTGGATTCCGGCGCTGAATGCGGCTCAGCTTCTGTGTTTCCGTATTCCGCAGGAGAAATGTTTCCCGGGAGGTGGGGGTGGGGAAGTGGATTCCGGCGCTGAATGCGGCTCAGCTTCTGTGTTTCCGTATTCCGCAGGAGAAATGTTTCCCGGGAAGTGGGGGTGGGGAAGTGGATTCCGGCGCTGAATGCGGCTCAGCTTCTGTGTTTCCGTATTCTGCAGGAGAAATGTTTCCCGGGAGGTGGGGGTGGGGAAGTGGATTCCGGCGCTGAATGCGGCTCAGCTTCTGTGTTTCCGTATTCTGCAGGAGAAATGTTTCCCGGGAGGTGGGGGTGGGGAAGTGGATTCCGGCGCTGAATGCGGCTCAGCTTCTGTGTTTCCGTATTCTGCAGGAGAAATGTTTCCCGGGAGGTGGGGGTGGGGAAGTGGATTCCGGCGCTGAATGCGGCTCAGCTTCTGTGTTTTCGTATTCCGCAGGAGATGTTTCGCGGGAGGTGGGGGTGGGGAAGTGGATTCCGGCGCTGAATGCGGCTCAGCTTCTGTGTTTCCGTATTCCGCAGGAGATGTTTCCCGGGAGGTGGGGGTGGGGAAGTGGATTCCGGCGCTGAATGCGGCTCAGCTTCTGTGTTTCCGTATTGCGCAGGAGAAATGTTTCGCGGGAGGTGGGGGTGGGGAAGTGGATTCCGGCGCTGAATGCGGCTCAGCTTCTGTGTTTTCGTATTCCGCAGGAGATGTTTCGCGGGAGGTGGGGGTGGGGAAGTGGATTCCGGCGCTGAATGCGGCTCAGCTTCTGTGTTTCCGTATACCGCAGGAGAAATGTTTCGCGGGAGGTGGGGGTGCGGAAGTGGATTCCGGCGCTGAATACGGCTCAGCTTCTGTGTTTCCGTATACCGCAGGAGAAATGTTTCGCGGGAGGTGGGGGTGCGGAAGTGGATTCCGGCGCTGAATGCGGCTCAGCTTCTGTGTTTCCGTATACCGCAGGAGAAATGTTTCGCGGGAGGTGGGGGTGCGGAAGTGGATTCCGGCGCTGAATACGGCTCAGCTTCTGTGTTTCCGTATTCCGCAGGAGAAATGTTTCCCGGGAGGTGGGGGTGGGGAAGTGGATTCCGGCGCTGAATGCGGCTCAGCTTCTGTGTTTGTCGATGGATTTGGGGAGTTTAGGCTCTAATCCGAGTTCTCACTATAGTCAGATGGGCCCGATGGAACTCCCTTCCCCTCGGATAATGCAAAATATATATGGTAATCGCCGGCGGGAACAATGAGCCGCCGGCTTGACGTCTGCTTAAAAGCTAAACAGATCTTTCATAATAAATATGATAAACAGATATTCCGGATCGGCATGGTCTCCGCCGGCAAGCTGAATCTTTTGCTGGTGTTTCTGTATCTCTCCGGGTCTCCAGCTGTGAGCCAGCGGTCTACCGGAATTGCTAGTTCCCCCATGAGACTTTATAATACAGAATAATGAGATCCCCCTCCCCTGGTGGGCTAGGGTGCCCACGTGTCCCGGATTGCCCGGGACTGTCCCGCAATTGACATGTCTGTCCCAGGTCCCGGGCACCTTCATTCTGGGACAATACAGTGTCCCTGAATGAAATAGAGGACACAATTAACCCAACTAACTAGTAACTACATTTCCAGAACTGGTTGGTAGGGTCGGCGTTGCCCGGCATCTTGCAACCAGTGACAATTTACTCTCGGACAGTGAGGCCTGGAGCGAGGCCGGCGCCTAGTGCAGCACTGCTGTCCCCACCCACCTCGGCACCTCCTCCTTCTCCGGCACCCAGCGGCAAGCAGCAGGGACTGGTGTGGTCTTCACTCTCACTCGCGATGCCACTCCTTTCCTTCTACGCACGTGGCTCATGCAGAGGGAGTGGCAGCAGCACTGCATCTGGTGGCAGGCTATGGGTGGCAAGTGGCACTGCATCTGGTGGCAGGCTATGGGTGGCAAGTGGCACTGCATCTGGTGGCAGGCTATGGGTGGCAAGTGGCACATTCAGCTGACAAATTCCCCATCAACCCCGAGACTACATTTCACTTCACTGCTCATTTGTTACTGGCCTTTGCTTGAACCATTAACTATGACCCTGTCCTGTGAATTTGTACCTTCAATGCCCTCCTGTTATTGAACTTTAACCTTCAACTCTCATCCTGTCCTCTCAATTGGTACCTTCATTGTCCAACCGTTACTGACTATGGCTTGAAATTTCCACCTTGATCCCGTACTTTAAATTGGTACCCTCACTGTCTGGTCATCACTGAACTTGGCTTGACCCTGATCCTGTGCTCTGAATTGGTACCTTCACTGCCTGAGTGTTACTGACCTTGGCTTGAAGTTTTTACTTTGATTCCGTTCTGTGCCTTCACTGCCCTACCGTTACTGAACTTCGCTTGAACCGTCAACTCTGATCCTGTCTTCTGAATTGGAATCTTCACTACTTGACCATTACTGACCTTGGCTTGAACCTTCAACTAGGATCCTGTTTTGGTACCTGAATTGTATCTCCATCTTCTCACGTTCTGAAGATGCCATTGGTACCTTCACTGCCCGGCCATTACTGACCTTAGCTTGAACCTTCAACTCTGATCCTGTCTTCTGAATAGGTACTTTCACTGCCCAACCATTACTGATCTTGGCTTGAACCTTTGACTAAGATTGTGTCTTCTGATTTGGTACCTTCACTGCCCAACCATTACTAACTATGGTTTGTACCTCTGTCCTTTGAATTGGTACCTTTACTGCCCAGTGCCCAACCATTACTGACTATGCCTTGACCTTGGCTTTAACCTTTAACTTTGATCCTGTTCTTTAAAATGCTACCTTCACTGCCCGGCCATTACTGACCTTGGCTTGAACCTCTGACTCTGATCCTGTCCTCTGGTTTGGTACCTTCACTGCCTGAGCATGGCTTTAACCTTCAACTCAGATCCCGTCCTCTGAATTGGTACCCTGCTGCTCATATCCTGTTGTCTGCCCCGGTGTTCCTTCATCTGGTGTCTGCCCCGGTATCCCCGGTGTTCCTTCATCTAGTGTCTGCCCCGGTATCCCCGGTGTTCCTTCATCTGGTGCCTGCCCCGGTATCCCCGGTGTTCCTTCATCTGTTGCCTGCCCCGGTATCCCCAGTGTTCCTTCTTCTGTTGCCTGCCCCGGTATCCCCGGTGTTCCTTCATCTGTTGCCTGCCCCGGTATCCCCAGTGTTCCTTCATCTGTTGCCTGCCCCGGTATCCCCAGTGTTCCTTCATCTGTTGCCTGCCCCGGTATCCCCGGTGTTCCTTCATCTGTTGCCTGCCCCGGTATCCCCGGTGTTCCTTCATCTGGTGCCTGCCCCGGTATCCCCAGTGTTCCTTCTTCTGTTGCCTGCCCCGGTATCCCCAGTGTTCCTTCTTCTGTTGCCTGCCCCGGTATCCCCGGTGTTCCTTCATCTGGTGCCTGCCCCGGTATCCCCGGTGTTCCTTCATCTGTTGCCTGCCCCGGTATCCCCAGTGTTCCTTCTTCTGTTGCCTGCCCCGGTATCCCCGGTGTTCCTTCTTCTGTTGCCTGCCCCGGTATCCCCAGTGTTCCTTCTTCTGTTGCCTGCCCCGGTATCCCCGGTGTTCCTTCATCTGTTGCCTGCCCCGGTATCCCCGGTGTTCCTTTTTCTGTGGCCTGCCCCGGTTTCCCCGGTGTTCCTTCATCCGATGCCTGCCCCGGTATCCCCGGTGTTCCTTCATCTGATGCCTGCCCCGGTATCCCCGGTGTTCCTTCATCTGATGCCTGCCCCGGTATCCCCGGTGTTCCTTCATCTGGTGCCTGCCTCGGTATCCCCGGTGTTCCTTCATCTGATGCCTGCCCCGGTATCCCCGGTGTTCCTTCATCTGGTGTCTGCCCCGGTATCCCCGGTGTTCCTTCATCTGATGCCTGCCCCGGTATCCCCGGTGTTCCTTCATCTGGTGCCTGCCTCGGTATCCCCGGTGTTTCTTTCATCTGTTGCCTGCCCTGATATCCCCGGTGTTCCTTCATCTGTTGCCTGCCCCGGTATCCCTGGTGTTCCTTCATCTGTTGCCTGCCCTGGTTTCCCCGGTGTTCCTTTATCTGGTGTCTGCCCCGGTATCCCCGGTGTTCCTTCATCTGTTGCCTGCCCCGGTATCCCCGGTGTTCCTTCATCTGGTGTCTGCCCCGGTATCCCCGGTGTTCCTTCATCTGGTGTCTGCCCCGGTATCCCCAGTGTTCCTTCATCTGTTGCCTGCCCCGGTATCCCCGGTGTTCCTTCATCTGTTGCCTGCCCCGGTATCCCCGGTGTTCCTTCATCTGTTGCCTGCCCCGGTATCCCCGGTGTTCCTTCATCTGTTGCCTGCCCCGGTATCCCCGGTGTTCCTTCATCTGGTGTCTGCCCTGGTATCCCTGGTGTTCCTTCATCTGGTGTCTGCCCAGTGGTCACCTGGTTCATGCACCTGACATCCTCTTCAGATCCGGATTAGCCTGTAACACCCGCCACTCGTCCAGCGTCACGCCTCGAGCCCAGCGATCCCCACCCCCGCCATTTGTATCTCCATCTTCTCACGTTCTGAAGATGCCGTTCTTCTAATAGAAGGTCACCTAGTCGTGTCGCGTTCTAATGTCCTCCGTTCTGCAAACAAGCGTATTTCTTCTAGTAGATAAATAACGAGATGATTACCATCCAGATGAACGGCGCGGTTTGGTATTTGAGTCCCTCACCTTTTATGTCCTCATTAAGTTTTTGGTACCACTTTGCAGAAAGGTCAATTCATGCACATGGTGACATTCAGGGCCGGAACACATGCGAGTCGCCGTGTCACCACCAGCGACACCGTTCACATTTCCCACAATGGCATCATTAGAGGGAATGACTAATGAGACGCGCCAAACCCCTCCCCCACCCGAGGTCCAAACTCAACTAAAACAATCAGAAAATTATACAATTTGCTGCAGATTGGGCTGGAAAGGGAGGTGAGAATCGTCATCGTTCAGTCCCCAAATGTGGACGTCACATCAGATGGTCGTTCCATGAATGAGATGTATCAAGTGTAACCCTTCCAAGTATTTCTCTCCTCTCTCACTTCACCCTGCCCCCCCCCCGACCACCAATGTGGAACCCCTTTATTAGGTCCCCCTCGCTAGTAGCGGGTTGGACCCCCTTTATTAGGTCCCCCTTGCTAGTAGCGGGTTGAACCCCCTTTATTAGGTCCCCCTTGCTAGTAGCGGGTGATATCCTATGCCCCACACCATTACACCCCCACCACCAGCCTGAACCGGTGATACCCCATCCCCCACACCATTACAGCCCCCACCACCAACCAGAACCAGTGATACTCCATCCCCCACACCATTACACCCCCACCACCCGCCTGAACCAGTGATACCCCATCCCCCACACCATTACACCCCCACCACCCGCCTGAACCAGTGATACCCCATCCCCCACACCATTACACCCCCACCACCCGCCTGAACCGGTGATACCCCACCCCCCACACCATTACACCCCCACCACTTGCCTGAGCCCGTGATATCCCATCCCCCACACCATTACACCCCCACCACCAGCCTGAACCGGTGATACCCCATCCCTCACACCAGCTTGAACCCCCACAACAATTACAGGGCCCAGCTGCCCCTTTTGCCCCGCCTTAAAGACGACCCTGCGCATGGCAGGTTTTCTTGCATGGAAAGCGCCCAAGCTTTTAGGATTGCCATGCGGCAGGCAGTGTTCCCTGTACACGTCCAAAGGCCCCATTTTCGTTTTTCACCGGAGCGCGTCGGTAACTCTGGCCACACACACACCCTCTGAATGTCATTTTATAGCCGTTCCGGATTTCTCTTCCCTTTTTAAATTCTCCTTTGAGCCTGGAAGTTCTCCGAAGTCTCGTAAATTGCGGCTCTTTTCCTGCTGACGGCTCGCTCGCGCTTGGAGATAACTCACTTTGAGTGGCAGCCGGGAGACTTTAAATTCCGCATGAAGGATGCGGCATGAAGGGGTGGGATGTTTCAGCGCCAATGTAATTTAATAAATGTCATGCGAGGCACAGAAGAAGCGGAATGTCTCACGACCCCGACACTGATTTATCTGCCGCCAGTTCACCGAGTCACGCCGCTCCCTGCCAAGCCAGCCGCTGCCAACACATTTATTCCAGGGGCGGGAAAAGTCTCTGGAATCGGCGGTGTGAGCGGCGTGACAGCGACGGCGGGGATGTGGAAAAGCGTCTGAAATCCGTCCGTGTGCGGGGAGGAGAAAGTCAATTCCAACCTTAATTGGGACGGCTCCCCGTGTCGCCGACGGAAGCGGGTGGAATTATTACCTCTCTGTGCATACGGTGATAAAAAATAAAAAAAATTGCTGCGTGAAATTGAAGCAGAGAAGAGAAATAATTGCAACGCCGCGCTCTACGTCTCTGGGATAGGAGAGAGATGGAGGCACAGCGAGGAAGAAACCCCAACGATTGGTCTATGGACGGGTCTAAGGAGGCGTTACTGACTTCCTGGCCTGGGTGAGGACTTCCTCCAGCGCCGCACTTACATAGTCAACATGCATGCCAGCTGTCCCAGATTTGCCGGGACAGTCCCGTGTTTCTGGGCGAATCTGGGACAGCTGGCATGACATATTTGCCGGGACAGTCCCGTGTTTCTGGGCGAATCTGGGACAGCTGGCATGACAGATTTGCTGGGACAGTCCCGCGTTTCTGGGCGAATCTGGGACAGCTGGCATGACATATTTGCCGGGACAGTCCCGCGTTTCTGGGCGAATCTGGGACAGCTGGCATGACATATTTGCCGGGACAGTCCCGCGTTTCTGGGCGAATCTGGGACAGCTGGCATGACATATTTGCCGGGACAGTCCCGCGTTTCTGGGCGAATCTGGGACAGCTGGCATGACAGATTTGCTGGGACAGTCCCGCGTTTCTGGGCGAATCTGGGACAGCTGGCATGACATATTTGCCGGGACAGTCCCGCGTTTCTGGGCGAATCTGGGACAGCTGGCATGACATATTTGCCGGGACAGTCCCGCGTTTCTGGGCGAATCTGGGACAGCTGGCATGACATATTTGCCGGGACAGTCCCGCGTTTCTGGGCGAATCTGGGACAGCTGTCATGACAGATTTGCCGGGACAGTCCCGCGTCACCGCGCCCATTAAATGTTATCTTCTTTTTGTTTCCGGGGCTGATTGCGGAACTGGAGACCGGCGGTATGGTGTTCAGTCACTGGAAAGATGTTCCCCTGAAAAAAGGTTAGGGGATGCGTCCACCACGTCCATTCTACATTCTAGACCAGGGGACTCCAAACCTACTAGACAAAGGACCAGTTTATTATCCTTAAGACTTTAGAGGGTCCGGACTGTGGCCAGTAGGAGTAAAAAATGTCCTGCTGTCGGTAACAATGCCCCATCATTGATGTTTGTGAGAGGAATAGTGTCCCATCATTGGTGTCAGTGGGAGGAATAGTGTCCCATCATTGGTGTCAGTGGGAGGAATAGTGTCCCATCATTGGTGTCAGTGGGATGAATAGTGTCCCATCATTGGTGTCAGTGGGATGAATAGTGTCCCATCATTGGTATCAGTGGGAGGAATAGTGTCCCATCATTGGTATCAGTGGGAGGAATAGCGTCCCATCATTGGTGTCAGTGGGATGAATAGTGTCCCATCATTGGTGTCCATGGGAGGAATAGTGTCCCATCATTGGTGTCAGTGAGAGGAATAGTGCCCCATCATTGGTGTTAGTGGGGGGAATAGTGTCCCATCATTGGTGTCAGTGGGAGGAATAGTGTCCCATCATTGGTGTCAGTGGGAGGAATAGTGTCCCATCATTGGTATCAGTGGGAGGAATAGTGTCCCATCATTGGTGTCAGTGGGAGGAATAGTGTCCCATCATTGGTGTCAGTGGGAGGAATAGTGTCCCATCATTGGTGTCAGTGGGATGAATAGTGTCCCATCATTGGTGTCAGTGGGATGAATAGTGTCCCATCATTGGTATCAGTGGGAGGAATAGTGTCCCATCATTGGTATCAGTGGGAGGAATAGCGTCCCATCATTGGTGTCAGTGGGATGAATAGTGTCCCATCATTGGTGTCCGTGGGAGGAATAGTGTCCCATCATTGGTGTCAGTGAGAGGAATAGTGCCCCATCATTGGTGTTAGTGGGGGGAATAGTGTCCCATCATTGGTGTCAGTGGGAGGAATAGTGTCCCATCATTGGTGTCAGTGGGAGGAATAGTGTCCCATCATTGGTATCAGTGGGAGGAATAGTGTCCCATCATTGGTGTCAGTGGGAGGAATAGTGTCCCATCATTGGTGTCAGTGGGTGGAATAGTGCCCCATCATTTGGGTTTTCCCGCCTGGGCCCGGTCTTGTTGCACACATCCAGTCCCCGGGAGATGGAAGAAGGTGTCCCCGGGTTTCACACTCCAGTGTCCAATAAAAACCCAAAGCCTCAGTTTTGGGTGGACTGACCTTTGACACGCGGCACGTGATCCCACGAGCGTGACATAAAATCCTTTTTTCCCCGTGTCGCCGTTGTCTTCATTATTCATGTCTGGAAAGATTTGTGATCATGAGAGAGGCGCCATAACGGCGGCCTGGGGGAGGGGGGGATAAAATGTGGTTGCCATAGCCGGCGGGCAGGCCGCAGAGCGCACAGGTGACCCCCCAGCCTTTGATGGGAGGCCGAGCCCACGGCGCGGTGTGTCACAGGCGGACACATAAGACGCGTTCGCCTCGCGGCTCCCTCCCGGCCTCCCTCCCTCCCTCGCCGTTTTGCTGCAGCGCATCCCAGATGTTTGAGTCGGGATATTAAAGCCATTAATTACTCTCCGGTCAGCGGCGTGTCAGCCGGTTGCTCGGAAAGATATAAAAGTGCCACGTCTGATTCATCGGGGCCCCCAGCTACGGCGCCGTAAGTGTGACATTTTACTAAAATTAAATACTCAGCCTTGCAGGACACGTGTCATTTCATGGCAACCATCCGTCATTTTTACGTCTCCGCCGCAATCTGCGTCTTTCGCGCTTTACTCGCCTTCAGACGTTTCTACTTTTGTCTCTCCCTTGTTGTGACAAATCCTTCAGCGCTGATTTCATTTCCATCGTCGCGGCTCTTCCTCGATGATCATCGTTCCTTCTTGTCAGTCACGACCGTTCCCCGCCATTCACAGATAACCGCCGCACTTCACTTCCAGGAATCTTCTCTTGGAAGTGAAAAGCTGCCAGGTGCCTGTAGGGCGGGTTCCGCGTGGACCGAGTTCAGGGCCCGGTGCTAACACTAGGCAAACTAGGCAGCCGCCTAGGGAACACTGCTGCCTGGTGTCCCTACTCTCTTCTCTCTGCAGCAAGCAACTAAGTCGTAGGCTGCATTCACACCTGAGCGTTTTGTCGCCTGAAGTGCGACGCTTAAAGACGCTAGAGGGGAAAAATAACATTATTCTCTATGGAGATGGTTCACATCTCCAACGCAAAACGCCGAACGCCGAACGAACGCCGAACGAACGCCGAACGCCTGAATTTCAAACAAGTCCCGGACCCTTTTTTGATGCGCGAATCGAGCGGCTTGGGCGTTTTCCATTGGTACCAATGACCTGTACAAAACCGCGGTAAAAAACGCTGCGTTTTGTCGCGGCAATCTCGGGACAATATAAGTCCTGATGTAGGGGGAGTATAAACCCATGAAACGCGTTGCCTCTCTAATCCTAATAATTATATAATAAAAGGCCACTCCAGACTCTGACACCATTGGGGTGGTGCCCTCACTTCTTTCTCCATATCTGGATGACCCTTTAATTGTTCCTCTTGGGCCACCTAATGTGCCGGCCTTGGGGGGCTTCACAATAAGCCCCTCCCATTCCCCGTCATTATATTTCTGGCAGAACCTCACCGATTTTCCGGAACGTCTTCCGTGAATTAATTCTGCCTTTGGAGTGGGAGAGCGCGCGGCGGAATGGAGGTCTGCCGGATAAATGTGACCGCCGGAAAGATAAGCGGAGGAAATTGGTCAAGGGAAGCAGGAATTCAAAAATATAACAAAAAAAAAATGCGACACAAAGTGAGAAGGCTCTTTATCCGGAATGTTCCGTCGCCTCTATCCCGAGATTCAGGTGCTGCCGGGGGGCTGAGTCCCGGGGGACTCGGGGGAACAAAGGTAAACACAACGAGCGATGCGCCGCTCTCTCGGCTGCTTAAAATAGAAGAAAAAAGCGTGCGAGATCTGCGACCGCCATGAGGAAATATTAGAGATGAGAAATGCGCGGCTCTGTACAGCCACTCCGGGCGCCCCTTATCTCACCGCAACAGCCACTTATTGTGTATGTAAATCCCGGAACCGGCAAAGCGGCAGAAATGTAGCAAGGCAAGCAAAGATAGCGGGAAGAGCGCGCCCAGAAGAGCCACTAGGAATATATATATATATATACTGTATATTATGTGGACACTCATCGATCGGACTGCAACATTGTAACCATGCGACGTATACAGCTGATGTCCCTTCTGCTCCACACAGATAAGATTCATAATTACACTTCTTCTCTTCTATTGGTCGTATCTGAACCTCCTGTGCAGACCGCTTCCCTGACCGCCATTAATGTTCAATCCGACCTCCGACCTCCCGTTCCCTTCATAGAGTTCATTTCTATCCTCCTCATCCTTCTCACTGCGCCCCGCCCCTCCAGTCTTGCACAAGTGTACGGCTCCTCCCCCTTCAGTCTTGCACAGGTGTACTGGCTCCTCCCCTCCAGTCTTGCACAGGTGTACCGGCTCCTCCCCTTCAGTCTTGTGCAGGTGTACCGGCTCCTCCCCTTCAGTCTTGCGCAGGTGTACCGACTCCTCCCCTTCAGTCTTACACAGGTGTACCGGCTCCTCCCCTTCAGGCTTACACAGGTGTACTGGCTCCTCCCCTTCAGTCTTGCACAGGTGTACCGGCTCCTCCCCTCCAGTCTTGCACATGTGTACCGGCTCCTCCCCTTCAGTCTTGTGCAGGTGTACCAGCTCCTCCCCTTTAGTCTTATACAGGTGTACCGGCTCCTCCCCTTCAGTCTTGCACAGGTGTACTGGCTCCTCCCCTCCAGTCTTGCACAGGTGTACCGACTCCTCCCCTTCAGGCTTACACAGGTGTACTGGCTCCTCCCCTTCAGTCTTGCACAGGTGTACCGGCTCCTCCCCCTTCAGTCTTGCACAGGTGTACCAGCTCTTCCCTTTCAGTCTTGCACTGGTGTACCGGCTCCTCCCCTTCAGTCTTGCACAGGTGTACTGGCTCCTCCCCTTCAGTCTTGCACAGGTGTACTGGCTCCTCCCCTTCAGTCTTGCACAGGTGTACCGGCTCCTCCCCTTCAGTCTTGCACAGGTGTACCGGCTCCTCCCCTCCAGTCTTGCACAGGTGTACCGGCTCCTCCCCTTCAGTCTTGCACAGGTGTACTGCTCCTCACCTGGACTGAAACGGCTTCCTCTGAGCTCCTCATCATGTGCATTAGAAGCTGCAGCCAGTCACATAGAGCCCCACCCCATTTCCTGGCTGGAGGATGTCCCAGCATCATCTAGCCATTTCCTGTCCAGCCTGACCCTCCAGCTGTTGCCGAACTACAAGTCCCATGAGTGATTCCAAGGCTGAAAGTTACAGGCATGACTCATTTTCTGACCTCTTCCATTCCTGATGGAAAACAGTGAGCAATTCGTACCAATCACTCCTGTGTCTATTCATCACTGAAGCATAGTAAACTGTATTGATTATGCTTCAGTTTGTGAATGAGCAGGAAGCCTCAGAGTGCTTCCTATTCATTCATCTGTGCAGCTGAGGTTGCAGAGGAAGGGACTGATAATTCTATGTCCTCAGTGACTTGCGGCTGGGGGGGGGGACCCTGTCAGGTTGGCTGTATGGGGCCCTGTGCTTTCTAACAGCAGCCCTGGGCGGAGGACTTAGGGGGCAAGAGGGGGAACAGGTGAGGGTGCAGGAAGGGGAAGGGTGGGATGAAGCTGGGCCAGTGGTGAGTTGTCAGAAAAGAAGGCAAGTGGGGGTGGGGGGGGAGAAAAGGGGTGAAGGAGCTAAGAGATGAGGGTGTGAGTCAGTGGCGGCACGTCCATAGAGGGCGCACGAGTGCCGCCTCCCCTATCCATGTGTCCGGCCCCCTACATATAAGTGGCGCTGGACCATGGATTCCAATGCGGGGAGGGGGGTGTTTTTTTTTTAAGCACCTGATTAGAGCCTGAATCTCTAATTGGCTTCAAAAAAGAGTGGCCTCGGGGGGCAGAGCATTGTGTCACCATAGCGAATGAATTTCCACTATAATCACCCTAAAGTTCCTCCCACCAATCAGGAAGCAGGTCTGTGAGACCTTTTTTTCCGATTGGCCAAAGCGTCAGATGATCCTATTGGATGCCTAGTGCTTTAGCGGAAGAGGAGACACGTGGTGGAGGAAGCTGGTGGAGCGGACACCGGAGCCGCTGCTGCCCGCACTCCAGGAGAGCAACACGAGCAGATAAGCGCCAGACCGCCCACCGAGGTACTGTTTCAGTGCTGTGCCATGCCGCCAGGAGGGGATGTTGTTTGTTTGCCGCCGCCCCCGCAGAAGAAGAACCCACCACCTGCCACTGCTGTGATTGCCCGACTTGTTCATTGCCCAACTTAATTGGGTTAGGCAGTACACTTTGGTGGGGGTGGATAAGCCATGCCCCATGACCTTTGACCTCTGGGTACCCGCCTTCTGAACTTTGACCTCTGGGGGAGTTCCATGTTCCAATTCCTGAGTAGCCATATTCTGTAATGGGAAACCCTAACCCTAACTCTAAACCCCAACCCTAACCCTAACTCTCAACCCCAACAGTAACCATAACTCTCAATCCTAACCCTAACCCTAACTCTCAATCCCAACAGTAACCATAACTCTCAATCCTAACCCTAACTCTCAACCCCAACCCTAACCCTAACTCTCAACCCTAACTCTCAATCCTAACCCTAACCCTAACTCTCAACCCCAACCCTAACCCTAACTCTCAACCCTAACTCTCAATCCTAACCCTAACTCTCAACCCTAACCCTAACTCTCAACCCTAACCCTAACCCTCAACGCCAACCCCTAACCCTAACTCTCAACTCTATCCCAAACCCTAACTCTCAACCCTAACCCTAATTCTCAACCCTAACCCTAACTCTCAACCCCAACCCCAAACCTAACCCTAAATCTTAACCCTATCCCTAACCCTAACTCTCAACCCTAACCCTAACTCTCAACCCCAACCCCTAACCCTAACTCTCAACTCTAACCCTAAATCTCAACCCCAACCCCTAACCCTAACTCTCAACCCTATCCCTGACCCTAATTCTCAACCCTAACCCTAACTCTCAACCCTAACCCTAACTCTCAACCCCAACCCTAAATCTCAACACTATCCTTAACCCTAACTCTCAACCCCAACCCCAACCCTAACTCTCAATCCTAACCCTAACTCTCAACCCCAACCCTAACTCTCAACCCTAACCCTAACTCTCAATCCTAACCCTAAATCTCAACCCTATCCTTAACCCTAACCCTAACTCTCAAACCTAAGCCTAACCCTAACTCTCAACCCTATCCCTAACCCTAACTCTCAACCCTAACCCTAACTCTCAACCCCAACCCCAACCCTAACTCTCAACCCCAACAGTAACCCTAACTCTCAACCCTATCCCTAACTCTCAACCCTAACACCAAACCTAACCCTAACTCTCAACCCTAACCCTAATTCTCAACCGTAACCCCAACACTAAACCCTAACCCTAACCCCAACCCTAACCCTAACTGAGTACATGCAGCACAGGCCAAGCCAAGATTTAGGCAGAAGCAGCAGCTGCCTAGGGCAGTTCATTAGGAGGGGGGCAAGGAGGGCAACCTAAGCCGCAGACACTCATGTGGTCTGGGCAGGGGGGATCACAGATTGGTCTTTTCCCATTGGATGCTGTGGGGCCTTGTGCCAGAACTGCAAGCAGAGGAAACTTTTGGGACTCTTATAATGTGCATTTTTTTCTCTTTGAAATCCAGTCGAGTTGCATTTTTCGGCATTAATTTGTATGTAAAGAGCTCCTTTAAAGAAGACGTTTTTGAAGTGTCTCGGCTCGGCTGCGCACTCTGAATGATGGTTCAGCAGAACACGCCGTAATTCCCATTTATATACAACAATATAAGAGTCGCAGAGATTAAGCGCGCTATTAATCCTGAGATCCGGGTTTTCTGATGAACTCAACGAAAGCGCCGCTGTTAGCGGCTTGCCCCCGGGTGCGTGGAAGCAAGCGGGGCAATTCCCACCGTTTACATGAGTTGTTACTGACCAATCAGCATTGGACGCCTTCCTTCATTCCCAAATCCTTTCCAGAAGCTGCCTCAGCGCTCGCTGGACCTGCTGGGAGTTGTAGTTCCTCCGTAGGGATGAGCAAAAATACCCCCAAATATCACCAAAGTTCTGGAGATTTCAGTGAGATTTTGCCGTTGGGTACAAATGCATTGGAGTAACGGTGGGGGGAGGGGGGGGATTTTATAGCTGAACGCCAGACATTAATACAAAATGTATATTTAGATACACACTATATCACCAAAAGTATTGGGACACCTGCCTTTACACACACATGAACTTTAATGGCCTCCAAGTCTTAGTCCGGAGGGTTCAATATTGAGTTGGCCCCGCCCTTTGAACCTATAACAGCTTCACCTCTTCTGGGAAGGCCGTCCACAAGGTTTAGGGGTGTGTCTATGGGAAGGCGGGCCACAAGGTTTAGGTCCCATCATACTGCCCAACACCCCCCCATCATACTGCCCTCCAACTCCCCCTCCCATCATACTGCCCTCCACTATCCCCCCTCCCATTATACTGCCCTTCACTATCCCCCCTCCCATCATACTACCCTCCACTATCCCCCCTCCCATCATATGCCCTCCACTATCCCCCCTCATATCATACTGCCCTTCACTATCCCCCCTCCCATCATACTGCCCTTCACTATCCCCCCCTCCCATCATACTGCCCTCCACTACCCCCTCCCATTATACTACCCTCCACCTCCCCCCTCCCATCATACTGCCCTCCACTATCCCCCCTCCCATCATACTGCCCTCCACTACCCCCCTCCCATCATACTGCCCTCCACTATCACCCCTCCAATCATACTGCCCTCCACTATCTCCCCTCCCATCATACTGCCCTTCACTATCCCCCCTCCCATCATACTACCCTCCACTATCCCCCCTCCCATCATATGCCCTCCACTATCCCCCCTCATATCATACTGCCCTTCACTATCCCCCCTCCCATCATACTGCCCTTCACTATCCCCCCCTCCCATCATACTGCCCTCCACTACCCCCTCCCATTATACTACCCTCCACCTCCCCCCTCCCATCATACTGCCCTCCACTATCCCCCCTCCCATCATACTGCCCTCCACTATCCCCCCTCCCATCATACTGCCCTCCACTACCCCCTCCCATTATACTACCCTCCACCTCCCCCCTCCCATCATACTGCCCTCCACTATCCCCCCTCCCATCATACTGCCCTCCACTACCCCCTCCCATCATACTGCCCTCCACTATCACCCCTCCCATCATACTGCCCTCCACTATCCCCCCTCCCATCATACTGGCCTCCACTATCCCCTCTCCCATTATACTGCCCTCCACTACCCCCTCCCATCATACTACCCTCCACCTCCCCCCTCCCATCATATTGCCCTCCACTATCCCCCCTCCCATCATACTGCCCTCCACTATCCCCCCTCCCATTATACTGCCCTCCACTACCCCCTCCCATCATACTACCCTCCACTACCCCCTCCCATCATACTGCCCTCCACTACCCCCCCTCCCATCATACTGCCCTCCACTATCCCCCTCCCATCATACTGCCCTCCACTACCCCCCTTCCCATCATACTGCCCTCCACTATTCCCCCTCCCATCATACTGCCCTTAAAACAACATTTTCTTTTGTCTTTTTCTCCCGTCTCGTTCTCCAGCACCGATTCTCTCCCTGATGAGCTACCAAAGAAGTTACACAAAAGCTTCAAACTTTTATAATTAGTTTTATTGTCAAACTTTGTTGGAGGCCAAACAAAAAAAATCAAATTACTGCGCAAAATATTAGAGAGGAAAAGAAGAAGAAAAAAAAATGGTAATTTAATTTCCAATTCCCCCCTCCCCCCTTCGAACTCCGGCAAAACTCATTTAACAAGAGTAAATCTCAGCGTCGGCCGGGCCTCGCTCACCCAGAGTCAACGGGGCCCGGGGGCAGCCAGGGGCTTATAAATCAGGCCGGAGCTGGTGGCGTAGATGGAGCGGGGGGCCCCACGCGGTGCGCGGAGCTCTTCTAAGAGCCACAGGACCCAGCGTGTAATAATCAGAAATCAGAAGCCTCCTCTTCCTTCTCGCAGGGGCCGCGCTTTTCTCCCATGGTGTCACCCTGAGCGTAAGTCTTGGTAATGAGAATTCGCCTCGCGGCGCCGGGAAGTTTAATAGTCATTAAAGTCAATAAAATGTGAAATCTGGGGGAAGACGGTCACTTCTGGAGCCCCCTTGTGACAATTAACATTCGCAGCAGTCTGGCAATTAACGAGAGAAAATCCCGATATGTTATGTTTCCCCGGCCAAGATATTGTCCTATTTCTCTCTTTATGGGAGGAAGGCTTCTAGCGCCGCGGCGGAGTTATTAGGGGATTATGGAATGCTCTTCTTTCTGTATTGTCACACAATGAAAAGCCTCGCAGCAACGCGTTTCGTAAATTCCCAGCAAGTCTCCATGAATACATTCCTGACGTCTCACAATATGTACAAGCATTATTTTTCCTAAAGCTCCCCTTTATCACTATGAAGCTTGAGCTCCAGTCAGTGACTTTGCCTAGGCCCAGAAGATGTTATCAGTCTGCTGCAGGCAGGAGGAAGCATTTCCTCTGTCTCCCCTCCCCCAGTGATCAGACTGCACAGGCTCCTTAGCATAAAGCATAAATGGTTTATATCAAGAGAATGTACCTCCCAGGGGGATCTGCAGACTCCAAGCAGCATGAGTCCCATTTCCTGCCCGCATTCTCCACCAGTTGTGGAATTTTAGCTGTACATTGTAACTTTGTAGAAGGAGGAGGAGGCATTTCCTCGGTCTCCCCTACCCCCAGTGATCAGACTGCACAGGCTCCTTAGCATGAAGCATAAATGGTTTCTCCCAAGAGAATGTATCTCCCAGGAGGATCTGCAGACTCCAAGCAGAATGAGTCCCATTTCCTGCCCACATTCTCCACCAGTTGTGGAATTTTAGCTGTACATTGTAACTTTGTAGAAGGAGGCATTTCCTCAGTCTCCCCTCCCCCCAGTGATCGGACTGCACAGGCTCCTTAGCATAAAGCATAAATGGTTTATATCAAGAGAATGTACCTCCCAGGGGCATCTGCAGACTCCAAGCAGCATGAGTCCCATTTCCTGCCCGCATTCTCCACCAGTTGTGGAATTTTAGCTGTACATTGTAACTTTGTAGAAGGAGGAGGAGGCATTTCCTCGGTCTCCCCTACCCCCAGTGATCAGACTGCACAGGCTCCTTAGCATGAAGCATAAATGGTTTCTCCCAAGAGAATGTACCTCCCAGGAGGATCTGCAGACTCCAAACAGCATGAGTCCCATTTCCTGCCCGCATTCTCCACCAGTTGTGGAATTTTAGCTGTACATTGTAACTTTGTAGAAGGAGGAGGAGGCATTTCCTCGGTCTCCCCTCCCCCAGTGATCAGACTCCTTAGCATAGAGCATAAATGGTTCATATCAAGAGAATGTACCTCCCAGGGGGATCTGCAGACTCCAAGCAGCATGAGTTCCATTTCCTGCCCGCATTCTCCACCAGTTGTGGAATTTGAGCTTCAAAGGAAGATCTAACTTGTGTTTAAGGGTTTTCTGCCCATTTTTTAAATCCACAAACGACCCTTTACAGCAGGGTTACCCTTGCAGGGGTTTTCAGCAGTGGCAGCTGGTGCTCAATATTTTTGGGGGGGGCAAACCAACGCCACCGCACACCCCCAGCACAGGGGATGGACGATCAGAGGACTCCTTACCTTAGGAGTCAGATGACAGGGATTCGGGGTAGGGCTGCCGCTCCTCACTCCGGGGCTGTTGCTTCTCCTCCCGGCCGAACAGGAAGTGGGTCCTGAGACTCCAGTCAACACCAGTGATGGGATTAATCCTCCTACTGACACCAATGTAGGCTCACTATACTTTCCACTGACACCAAAAATAGGGACTATTCCTTCCACTGACACCAATAATAGGGACTATTCCTTCCACTGACACCAATAATAGGGGCTATTCCTTCCACTGACACCAATAATAGGGGCTATTCCTTCCACTGACACCAATAATAGGGACTATTCCTTCCACTGACACCAATAATAGGGAATATTCCTTCCACTGACACCAATAATAGGGACTATTCCTTCCACTGACACCAATAATAGGGGCTATTCCTTCCACTGACACCAATAATAGGGGCTATTCCTTCCACTGACACCAATAATAGGGACTATTCCTTCCACTGACACCAATAATAGGGGCTATTCCTTCCACTGACACCAATAATAGGGACTATTCCTTCCACAGACACCAATAATAGGGACTATTCCTTCCACTGACACCAATAATAGGGACTATTCCTTCCACTGACACCAATAATAGGGACTATTCCTTCCCTGACACCAATAATTGGGACTATTCCTTCCACTGATACCAATAATAGGGACTATTCCATCCAGTGGCACCAATAATAGGGACTATTCCTTCCACTGGCACCAATAATAGGGACTATTCCTTCCACTGACACCAACGCTGGCTCACTATTCTTTCCACTGGCCGCTTTAAGGACTCCTGACCTTCTGACATGCCACATTTGGCATGTCATTTTTTTTTCTGAGGGGGGATTGGGTAACTAGTTTTGGTAGCTCTCCTCTCCCCCTCCCCAATCTTCTGGGACACGTTACAGGTCCCAGGTCCCAGAAGATTGCCCGACCACTCAGGACTCGCGCATGCGCAGGTTCGCACCCAGCTGTGAAGCCGCAAGCTTCAAAAAGCCCTCAGATCTCACATTTACACTAAAATGCAATAAAAAAATGTAATGTCCTTAACCACTTAAAGGGGTTGTAAAGGTTAGTGTGTTTTTTTTCTAAAGAGGTTCCTTTAACCACTTCAGCCCCGGACCAATATGCAGGTAAAGGACCAGGACACTTTTTGCAATTCGGCACTGCGTCGCTTTAACTGACAATTGCGCAGTCGAGTGGCTCCCAAGCAAAATTGACGTCCTTTTTCCCCCCACAAATAGAGATTTTTTTTCGTGGTATTTGATCACCTCTGCGTTTTTTATTTTTTGCGCTATAAACAAAAATAGAGCGACAATTTTGAAAAAAAATTCAATATTTTTTACTTTTTGCTATAATAAATATCCCCCAAAAAATATATAAGGGCAATACGTATTCTTCTACAGATTTTTGGTAAATAAAATCGCAATAAGCGTTTATTGATTGGTTTGCGCAAAATGTATACCGTCTACAAAATAGAGGATTGTTTTATGGCATTTTTATTAATATTTTTTTTTTACTACTAATGGCGGCGATCAGAGATTTTTTTTTTCGTGACTGCGACATTATGGCAGACACATCGGACAATTTTGACAAATTTTTGTGACCAGCGAAAAGTGCTATAAAAATGCACTGATTACTGTGAAAATGCCAATGGCAGTGAAGGGGTTAACCACTAGGGGGCGCTGTAGGGGTTAAGTGTGACCTAATGTGTGTTTCTTACTGAAGGGGGCGTGGCTGGACGTGTGACATCACTGATCGTCGTTCCCTATGACAGGGAACAGACCATCAGTGACAAGCCACAGAGAAGAACGGGGAAGGTATGTTTACACTTTCCTCTCCCCGTTCTTCAGCTCCTGTGACCTGACCAGGGGACACCGGTGGCGATCGGGTCCGTGGGTCCCGCGGGCGCGGTCACGGAGCTCAGGCTGGGCTCTTAAAGGCGACGTACCTGTACGTGCTTATGCCCAGCCGTGACGCTCTGCCGACGTATATCGGCGTGAAGGGGTCCACAAGTGGTTAAGACCATTGGGCGGAAGTGACGTTTGACGTCAATGTTATGGAGCTGAGCGGGGGGCCATCTTTCCCTCACTTGGCTCCAGGCCTGTCAGGGGAGAGGACGCGATCGCCCCCTTGATAAAGGTGATCTTGCGGCGAATCCGCCACAGAGATCACTTTTATCCTAAAGAGGACCGCCCGCCGTTTCTAAAAAATACAGAGGTCATGGTAGCTAGCGTCAAAGTAGCGACGGGATCTTCCACTAACGTGAGTTTTGGATTCCTGTCTTCATTTTTTTTTTTGGTTCCCGCCAACGTTTTTTTTGCCCTGCGATTGCCCCCGTGGGACCATCCGGGGATTAGAATTGAGATCTCGGTGATTTAGCCCATCACCCGTCACCCTTAACTGGAAAATCAATTTTGAAGGCGAGTGATTCATCCTTTTCGCCGCACTCGGCGCCATTATCAGAGTAGCGCTGAATAATACGAGAGATGTAGATTAGCATCATTTTTATTATAACTGACTGACACTTGAGCTGCTACAATCCCTTTGTGTCCAATTACTTCTGGATTAACATGGATACATTTTTTTGCCGCGCTAACAGTAATTATTTTAAACTGTAGCGTCCTCCCGGCGCGGAATTTACGGCCCTCCTATTTTTTTTTATTTGATGATACAAGACGCTGTCTTATTACCATGTATTAATATTTATAGTTAACAAGGGTTAATGTTAAGGGCCAGCGACTCGTTGTCGGAACAGCGCGCCTTTCCTCCCAGCGGATGTGACCCGGCGTTCCAATTAATTGGCCTAAGTCGGCACGCGATGCCATTAAAGCCCCCGCCGGTGCCGGATTTGTGATCCTGTCTGGTCCCTGATTACATCCCATTTCCGCCAGGCTTTCCGCGAATCCTCCTTTTTTTCGGCGCGGTCACGTCCTGGGAGAATTGCGAGGAGTTTAGCCGCGGGATCAGGCTAATCTCTAGGACAAGAGGAGACTAGGCTTTACCGGGGGGGGGGGCCGAGACGTATACCTTTATAAAGCTCGGCGCAGTCAGAGAGGAAAGGAACAATATAATATAAATGGAAATTGAACTGGGTGAGTTTCATTCCATAAATCCAGAGCGATGTCAGGAGTGACTTCTGTTTTCTGCGACACAGAAAGGAAAATGCAGAACCGGCCGCGGCTCAGGAGCCAAATTAGATAGAACAACTGGAGGCCGCTGGTGTGGGGGGGGGGTCTGGTTGGCTTGTTTTTGATGCAGAAACAATTCCGGAACACAAATTAAAAACCACTTCAGCCCTGGACCATTTGGCTGACCAAAGACCAGAGGACTTTTTGCGATTCGGCACTTGCGTTGCTTTAACTGACAATTGCGCGGTCGTGCGACGCGGCTCCCAAACAAAATTGGCGTCCTTTTTTCCCCACAAATAGAACTTTCTTTTGGTGGTATTTGATTACCTCTGCGGATTTTTTTTTTGCGCTATGAAACAGACAATTTGGCCCCTGAAACGCATCGACATTCTTCACCTTGAACCTTGAACTATGAATTCACAATGCAATATTTTGTACTTTTTGCTATAATAAATATCCCCCAAAAAATATATAAAAAAAACATTAGTCCGATACGTATTCTTCTACCTATTTTTGGTAAAAAAAGAAAAAAAGCAATAAGCGTTTATTGATTGGTTTGCGCAAAAACTATAGCGTTTACAAAATAGGGGATAGTTTTATGGCATTTTTTATCAATAATTATTTTTTTACTAGTTATGGCGGCGATCAGAGATTTTTATCATGACTGCGACATTATGGACGGACACATCGGACACTTTTCACACTATTTTGGGACCATTGTCATTTATACAATGATCAGAGACACTGGCAGTGAAGGGGTTAACCTGTAGGGGGCACTGAAGGGGTTAAGTGTGCCCTAGGGAGCGATTCTAACTGATAGGGGGCGTGGCTACAAGTGACACGTCACTGATTGCTGTTCCATATGAGAGGGAACAGACGGTGTCACTAGGAAGAATGGGGAGATGTTGTGTTTACACTGACATCTCCCCGTTCTGCAGATCCCTGACACGATCGCGGGACACCAACGGACAACAAGTCCGCGGGTCCCATGGGGACGGTAATGGAGCTTGTGACAGGGTCGTGAGCGTGCCGACGCGGGACCGCCAGGCGGCAAATTAAAGGGGACCAATATATACGCCGATCTGCCTGTCTGTGCCTTCTGTCGACCTATAAGTGCGTGTGGCGGTCCTTAAGCGGTTCAACCATTCATGAGGGATATCTCTGTGTGGGGAGGAGTTAATCGAAGCAAAGTTCTGCAAAGTCCGAGATCCCTAAACATGGTGCCGAACCCTACTGAAGATGTTCTCTGAACCCTACTGAAGATATTCTCTGCACCCTACTGAAGATGTTCTCTGAACCCTACTGAAGATGTTCTCTGAACTCTACTGAAGATGTTCTCCAAACCCTACTGAAGATATTCTCCGAATCCTACTGACGATGTTCTCCGAACCCTACTGACGATGTTCTCCGAACCCTACTGAAGATGTTCTCCGAACCCTACTGAAGATGTTCTCTGAACTCTACTGAAGATGTTTTCCAAACCCTACTGAAGATGTTCTCCGAACCCTACTGAAGATGTTCTCCGAACTCTACTGAAGATGTTTTCCAAACCCTACTGAAGATGTTCTCAGAACCCTACTGAAGATGTTCTCTGAACCCTACTGAAGATATTCTCCGAACCCTACTGAAGATGTTCTCCGAACTCTACTGAAGATGTTCTCTGAACCCTACTGAAGATATTCTCTGCACCCTACTGAAGATATTCTCTGAACCCTACTGAAGATGTTCTCTGAACTCTACTGAAGATGTTCTCCGAACCCTACTGAAGATATTCTCCGAATCCTACTGACGATGTTCTCCGAACCCTACTGACGATGTTCTCCGAACCCTACTGAAGATATTCTCCGAACCCTACTGACGATGTTCTCCAAACTCTACTGAAGATGTTCTCCGAACTCTACTGAAGATGTTCTCCGAACCCTACTGAAGATGTTCTCCAAACTCTACTGAAGATGTTTTCCAAACCCTACTGAAGATGTTCTCTGAACTCTACTGAAGATGTTCTCTGAACTCTACTGAAGATGTTCTCCGAACCCTACTGAAGATGTTCTCCGAACCCTACTGAAGATGTTCTCTGAACTCTACTGAAGATGTTTTCCAAACCCTACTGAAGATGTTCTCCGAACCCTACTGAAGATGTTCTCCGAACTCTACTGAAGATGTTTTCCAAACCCTACTGAAGATGTTCTCAGAACCCTACTGAAGATATTCTCTGAACCCTACTGAAGATATTCTCTGAACCTTACTGAAGATGTTCTCCAAAGCCTACTGAAGATGTTCTCCGAACTCTACTGAAGATGTTCTCCGAACCCTACTGAAGATGTTCTCCGAACCCTACTGAAGATATTCTCCGAATCCTACTGACGATGTTCTCCGAACCCTACTGACGATGTTCTCCGAACCCTACTGAAGATGTTCTCCGAACCCTACTGAAGATGTTCTCTGAACTCTACTGAAGATGTTTTCCAAACCCTACTGAAGATTTTCTCCGAACCCTACTGAAGATGTTCTCCGAACTCTAGTGAAGATGTTTTCCAAACCCTACTGAAGATGTTCTCAGAACCCTACTGAAGATATTCTCTGAACCCTACTGAAGATATTCTCCGAACCCTACTGAAGATGTTCTCCGAACTCTACTGAAGATGTTCTCTGAACCCTACTGAAGATATTCTCTGCACCCTACTGAAGATATTCTCTGAACCCTACTGAAGATGTTCTCTGAACTCTACTGAAGATGTTCTCCGAACCCTACTGAAGATATTCTCCGAATCCTACTGACGATGTTCTCCGAACCCTACTGACGATGTTCTCCGAACCCTACTGAAGATATTCTCCGAACCCTACTGACGATGTTCTCCAAACTCTACTGAAGATGTTCTCCGAACTCTACTGAAGATGTTCTCCGAACCCTACTGAAGATGTTCTCCAAACTCTACTGAAGATGTTTTCCAAACCCTACTGAAGATGTTCTCTGAACTCTACTGAAGATGTTCTCTGAACTCTACTGAAGATGTTCTCCGAACCCTACTGAAGATGTTCTCCGAACCCTACTGAAGATGTTCTCTGAACTCTACTGAAGATGTTTTCCAAACCCTACTGAAGATGTTCTCCGAACCCTACTGAAGATGTTCTCCGAACTCTACTGAAGATGTTTTCCAAACCCTACTGAAGATGTTCTCTGAACCCTACTGAAGATATTCTCTGAACCCTACTGAAGATATTCTCTGAACCTTACTGAAGATGTTCTCCAAAGCCTACTGAAGATGTTCTCCGAACTCTACTGAAGATGTTCTCCGAACCCTACTGAAGATGTTCTCCGAACCCTACTGAAGATGTTCTCCGAACCCTACTGAAGATGTTCTCCGAACCCTACTGAAGATATTCTCCGAACCCTACTGAAGATGTTCTCCGAAGCCTACTGAAGATGTTCTCCGAACTCTACTGAAGATGTTCACCAAACCCTACTGAAGATGTTCTCTGAACCCTACTGAAGATGTTCTCCGAACCCTACTGAGGATGTTCTCCGAAGCCTACTGAAGATGTTTTCCAAACCCTACTGAAGATGTTCTCCGAACCCTACTGAAGATATTCTCTGAACCCTACTGAAGATGTTCTCCGAACCCTACTGAAGATGTTCTCCGAACCCTACTGAAGATATTCTCGGAACCCTACTGAAGATGTTTTCCAAACCTTACTGAAGATGTTCTCCGAACCCTACTGAAGATATTCTCTGAACTCTACTGAAGATATTCTCTGAACTCTACTGAAGATATTCTCTGAACTCTACTGAAGAGGGGATCTTTCAATGCAACATCAATGACAGGGGTCCATCTCCTGTAATAATTGTCTATGAATTCTTGCAGGTGGTGGAGCTGACCATTCATCTTGGCACAATGCCTCCAGGTCGTGCAAAGTCTTTGGTCGTCTTGCATGAACCACTTTTTGGAGATCTCCCCACTTCCCCCTCATGAACAGTACAAGGCGGGCATTATCCACCGGGGGACCTTTCTCGGCAGGACAACGGTACTTTTTTTTTTAGTCGCATTAAGACTGCACCCATTGAAGTGAATGTGTTTTGAGTTTCGTCATGCCATTTTATGTGTCGTAAGTCACATGATAAGTCACAGAAGTTTGAGCTTATAAAGGGCCCTACGATGGGACTAAAGGGGCTCCGGGGGCCCTGAAGGTTCTAGGTACACCTCTGACTCATTACCAGCCTTGACCTACATAGGACAAAACTTTATTTTTTATTTTTCCACTATTTTTAAACGTTAGCTTCAGATTTATGAAAATACGAAACAAACACTCCGACAAAGTTGGGCGTTTTGTGGTTTCTTGAACTCGAAATAGATGGCCTAGATATTCTGTGACCTGAACTCCCCTCTGGTTTGCCAAAAGTTGTGTTTTTCGGTGAAAGTTTATGTCTATAAATCCTCTGGAAGGGCTTATTGTTCTCTTCCTTTAAATAGTCGTATATATATCGCACGTATCCCAGACCCAGGAGTGCGGCATTACCCTACAGCAATCGGATAGAAATGGTTCCCTGGTGGGAGCTCCACTGTGCCGCCCCAGAGCTAAATGCCAAGCGGCTCGGGCCCTTCTTGCATTTGTTTCCATATATATCACACATTAATATTTCATTCTTATTATGTGTCTGTAATATATTATTAACTCTTAGACTTTCTGTGACAGATGAGACCAATTTTATGGGCAAGAGATTATCGCGGCGTTTACGGGTAGACTTACCAACTGGTTGACCTACTACTATGGTTCTCCACTCATGTCCTTCTCTCTGGACATGGGTGTAGATATATCCATTGGATATTTGATGACCACATTTACTCTTCATGCACACCAAAAAAATGGAGGCCACGTGCTAACAGATGGGTGACTTGTCCCTACTATGCCCACACATGTCAAACTCAGGATCCAGGATCTTAAATAGACTATGTCTGACTCAAGATGGCCACCAGAGTCACATGGACTGTCAACCTCCAACTGGATCACTGCCCCAGTGACCCAAGAAACCATAGAGGAACCATGTTCCTCCTGACTTCCTCTCCCTCTGTACTGCTGCTGCAGTTGGGCGCCACCTGCAGTGGAGAAAATAGACTTGGTTCAGGCAGTAGAGAGAGGTCACAGGTCAGGGACAGTGCTTAACATCAGGAAGAGGTTCCAGATCAGTGTGGAGAGTGCAGAGACACACCAACCTACCTGGAAGCCTCCCCACTTAGGTACGGACCAGCCAGGTTGCATTCTGCCCCTCGAGACCGACACTATTGGGACACCTAAGACCTTCTGCTACTTCTCATCACTGCTACATCCTGTGGGTGCTCCTGGTCAGGTTACCTTCCCGCCATGCTTGTTCTGTATTGCTGAATTCCAGTTAAAATTAGGGTTGCCACCTGTCCGGGATTTACCCGGACATTCTGGGGTTTTGAATCATGTGACTAAAACCTGGACACATGATTCAGACTGGGCTGTGTCTCCCCATGTAACCGAGATAGTTACACACACATCTGTTACCTTCTGGGAGCTGCGGGTGGCTGTCAGGGGGGGGGGGCAGGTGCAGGTTCCGCATCACTGGGGTGCATGGCGAGGATGTCAGCAAGACTAGGTAGGCCACACCCACTTTTCACTGTGGCATGCTATGCGCGCCGCATTACTACTCTCCTTGGGGCACCCAAAGGTGTCCCAGGCCACTAAAGTGTTTGGTTTGTCTTGAAGAAAAGGTGGCAGCCCCAGTTACAAGATACTTCAGTTTCTTTACACTTGAATTCTGAGTGTTTTTCTGCCGCCGCGCCATTGCTGCATCGCCCCCCCCCCCCACATACTATTACTTGTCACCAGGGCCGCCATCAGGGGGGTACAGGCAGTACACCTGTAAGGTGTCCGGAGGCCCCCAGGGCCCCAGGTGGCAACCCCCTTTTTTTATTTATTTTTTTTATTAAAAGAAAAAGAAATTATATATATTTTTTATATATATATATATATATATATTTTTTTTTTATTATTATTATTATTTATTATTATTAAAGGGTACAGAGGTCCTCAGGGCCCCTGGATGGCAACCCCCCCCCATTTTTTATAAAAGAAATGTAAAAAAAATTATATATATATATTTTTTTTTTTATTTATTAAAGGGCTCAGAGGTCCCCAGGGCCCCATGTGGCAACCCCACCTTTTTTTTTATAAATGTTTATTTTTTTTATTTTTATTTTATATATATATGTATATATTTTTTTTATGAAAATGCCCAGGGTCCCCAGGGCCCCAGGTGGCAACCCCCCCTTTTTATTATGTATTTTTTTATACATTATTTTTTTATATATATCTTGTTTTAATTTCTTTTTTATTAAAGGGCCCTGAAGTTTATTTTTTATTTTTATTAAAGGGCCCAGAGGTCCCCAGGGCCCCGGATGGCTACCCCCCTTTTTTATAATTTATTTTATATATATATATATATATATATATATATATATATATATATATATATATTTATTTATTTATTTTTTTCTTTATTTCTTCTTTTTTTTCTCTGCTCCAGGGGGCCCATGCCTGAAGCTGTGTAAGGGGCCCCAAAATTCCTGATGGCGGCCCTGCTTGTCACTCCCAGGAAGCCGGTCCAGAGCAGTGTGCAGCTGGTGCTGGATCCAATGCATGTACATAGGAAGTGGCTGAGAAAAGCTGGGGGGAGATCAGCAGCACAGAGAGAACGGTGAAAACTACAATGTAACGGAATGTATCAAAACAAAAGAAATTACCAAATGAAGATTTGTAGCAGCAACTGAGACAAGTAAAATCTGATAATGAAAATAGAAACACCTTTTATTTCCTCCGAAAGTGTTATCCGTTCCACGGCCCGCAATTTACATATAAATATACGAGAAGTGGGGCTTTGTTTATCGCAAAAGCTGCGAATCATTTGTATACATCACAATATTTCACAATGAAGAAACGTTTCTACAATTTAAAAACGCCAAATTATACGCCTGATTCCTCCCGGCTGTGCGCCGTAGAAAATAAAACGTCTCAATGTTTTTTTTAAAAGAGGAAACGTATCGATTCCTCAGAAAAGTGAAACGTGTCAGTAAGGTGAAAGGTGTCAGTAAGGTGGATGCTGATCCACATCATCACACTTTATACTCCTTGACCCTGTTGGGCTAGTAAAAAAGTTAACTACTTGCCAATGGCGTCACTAAGGGGGGGGCCAAAGGGGGCCCTGACCCCCCCCCCCAAAATGATGTTGTGCCCCACCAATTATAACACATTTGTGTTCCTATATGTAGCGGGTGCCCCGCATCTTTCTCGGTTCGCCGCTGAGTGGACACAGGCTCTCCTGGCACTTGCCGACCGCTTCGCGCACATATACGTCGGCAGAATGGCTTGTCTGGGCAAAGCAGCATACCCGTACATCGCTTTGAATTTCCCGCTGTGCGGGCGGGCATACTGGGCCACTTTTTGCGACTCTCCACTCCGTCGCTTTAACTGACAATTGCGCGGTTGTGCGACGTGGCTCCCAAACAAAATTGACGTCTTTTTTTCCCACAAAAAGAGATTTCTTTTGGTGGTATTTGATCACCTCTGCGGTTTTTATTTTTTGCGCTATAAATAAAAATAGAGCGACAATTTATAAAAAAAAACAATATTTTTTACTTTTTTCTATAATAAATATCCCCAAAAATATATAAAAAAAAATGTTTTCCTCAGTTGAGGCCGATATGTATTCTTCTATATATTACTGGTAAAAAAATTGCGATAAGCGTTTATTGATCGGTTTGCGCAAAAGTTATATAGCTAGATTCACAAAGAGTTAAGCCGGCGTATCAGTAGATTATCAGTAGATACGCCGTTGTAACTCTGAATCTGCGCCGTTGTACATTTAAGTGTATTCTCAAATTGAGATACACTTAAATCTAGCTAAGATACGACCGCCGGCGCCTTCGTATCTTAGCTGTCTAGTTCCGCCGGCCGCTTGGGGCGTGAACGCTGATTTACGCCTAGAATGCGTAAATCAGCGAGATACGCCTATTCACGGACGTACGCTTGCCCGTCGCAGTAAAGATACGCCATTTACTTAAGGCGTTTTCAGGCGTAAATTTATTCCATCAAAAAGCTGGCCTAGCCAATGTTAAGTATGGCCGTCGTTCCCGCGTCGAATTTTGAAAATTTTACGTTGAGAAGATCCTGCGTCGGGTGATCTCCGCTCCGGCGATGAGAACATCCATCCATCCAGCGCAGCATCCCGGACCTCCTCTCACCGATGGACACAGCCCAGCGAATGAGCGGCTGGAGCTGTGACATTTCTTATATAGAGGAGGCAGGGCCACCCGTCACGTGACCCCGCCCCCTCTGACGTACCTCTGCTACGTCACTGGGTAAGCCCAAGAAGAGGAAAGAGGAGGAGAAGAGTGGGAGAGGGAGGAGAAGAGAAGTGAAGCCAGTAAGGACACTGCTGTACAACAATGACCACATCATATAGTGGATATCAGGTGAGAATGAGAAGGGGAGAGGAGAGGAGAGGAGGAGGGAATTGGCCAATAGTAACACTGCTTTCCAGAAACAACACTTGACTGACAGCGCTGAGCTTTCTGGGGGTTGATGACATCACATGAAAGATGGCGGCGCTCAGCAGCAATCTCAGGGCTTTTGAATGTACACAATGGAGGATTTGATGGATAATCTGTATGAATTGTACATACAATGATCATTGTGGTGGGAAGATTGATGGTGAGATGAAGGGTGATGACAGGTCCACTTTACATGGGGCCTCCATATACAGAGGTCGGTACCTCCCACCAGAATGAGATGATTGGACGGATGGAAACGATCGCCCCGAATACTTCATAAGCGTCTTTTTATTTTATTGAAGTCAAAGTAAAAATAAAAGTGAAAACTTTCTAGACAACCTTGACTCCGGAGCGCCGCGGAGAAAACGATATTTCACGGCTGATTACGAGTGATTATCGATTTCTTTATTTTTTTTTCAGTAATTAATCCGGCTCCACGTGTGCGTCCCGGACATGGCACCAAAGAGTCCCCCCCCTCCCCCCAGCCCGCCGCATTGTCCGGGGCGCACGGTGTCATCGCCCCATTTCCTGCGCTCTGCAGGTGGCGGGAGATTCTGCAATAAACCGTTCTTTTCTCCCCGTGCCCAGCTCCTGCCAAGCGAGACGCCAGTGTTGTGGCTATTTATTAGCCGTTAATTGCATGACAGATCGCTATTGACGAGCACTCAGTGGATGGCAGGTGGCCAATGAGACTTAAAGTGTTGTGAGTTCCCTGCCCCTCCCCCCCCTCCCCCCTTCCCGCAGCCGGCAACGAAAATCTTTAAAGCATTTAATCCAATGTCAAACGCTGCGCCGGCCGCGGCCGAGCTGCCAAAAGGGAGCTGCAGGTATTAATGGAGGAGAGGTGAAGCCCTGAGATAAAAAAGAATCGCGGGAGCGGCCGGGGCCCATGCAGCGCCTTTTATTAGATGTATTCTGATATAATCCCGGTGGAAGGGGCCCCCGGGGGCCGCCAGGAAATGTTCTCTCGCCGCGTTCCCCCCGCGGCTCCGACTGTTTAATGTAACGCGCCGACGCAGAAATTCATTTTATTTAAAGGGGTCGCGTCTGGCGGGATCTTCGCTCTTCATCGGGAACGGAACCTGAAGTGACTATCGGGAGCCATTTTTAGATTTCTCCGGCCTTTAGATGTCGTATTTCACCGATCTGCATAGAAGGAGACGGAAAGATCTGAGAAGAACTTCAAAAGAAACATTTTCCAAGAGACGCCGGGACTTCAAAGCCCCAATCATCAGAAAAATGGAGAGCCCATAATTATCCACTTAAGGGCCCCGCCTTGACCTAGTGTCTGGAGGTAAGCGCTCTGTGAGCCCAGGCTAAGCAAAGAGTTATCAAGATTGTCCACATTGATGCCCGAAGTGCAGAAGTTTTGTTTATCACTGGCACACCAGATTGATTTATCCAAACTTTGATTTATATATTTGGACTTTTATTTTTGGATTTATTATCAGTTTTGGGTTATTTCACTAATTTTGAATTCACTGCATATCTTTATTGATTGTTATCAGTCCCCTATGGACTGTCTTTATATTCACTTTTAGATTTTTACTTTGCGCTCATCATATTATGAAAGATGATGTTGCCCCGAGCAAATAGACACCCGACTTGACATGCTTTAAAAATTGCGCACGCCCGTGGAATGGCGCCAAACTACGGAAATTAATCACTTCCATACCGGGCCTATTCTGCCACTCCTGTATCCCCCCAGAATATTCCTGAGAATACATTGTATCCCCCCCCCAGAATATTCCTGAGAATACATTGTATCCCCCCCCCAGAATATTCCTGAGAATACATTGTATCCCCCCCCCAGAATATTCCTGAGAACACATTGTATCCCCCCCCACTCTGTATCTCTTTACAATAACACATTCCTAATACATCACTATCTATAGATATTCTGTATTGATCTTGTATTGGTGATCCCCGGCGTGGGACTGGTGTACCGGCGGTGAGCCTCGGTGTGGTTTACAGCACAATTGTGGACTGTTATATATTGTTTTCCTTTCTCCTGCGGCCGGCCGGTGATCCCGACTTCCCATCTCACAATATTTACCAAATAAAGAGAGAAGACGAATGTGATTAATTACATCCCGCCGATCTCCGATGCATTTTATTCCATCAAACTTTCCGGCGTTCCCTCAAACTTTCCCCCTCCCCCTCCCCGGGAAACGACAGGTTCCCTTCTCATGGTCAGACTCCGGCGCCCTCCGGCGCGTTGGTTAATAAGCGCGGCGTGCATTAAGCTGACGATTGCGCTCGATTTCACATATCCGCGTTTTGGCTGACAGTAAGTAATTCGCACATCACCCGGAACGCCGTTCCCTTCCACAGATCTGACACATCCGTCTTGCCGGAATCTTGCCGGTAATTAGTATGCACAAGGGGAGGTATAATGGAGATTAAATGAAGACGCGGCGCTAATACTTCATCAGAGAGAATGAACAGGAGGGATCGCTGCCAGAGACACTCCACAAGATCAGACAAATCGCATCGCAGAAAATGACAGCGGGGGAGGGGGTTTCGCTGGGATGGAGACGGATCTGGGAAGGCTCCAATAGTTGTCACATGGAGGGGCCCGGGACACCGAAAATCACCACAAAAATAGGTGCGAGGGGCCTCCCAATCCGCATCAAAGGATCTTAGATTGAATCGCTGCGCTGTGAATTCATAGTTCAGGTCAAGGTGAAGAAAGTCGACGCGTTTCAGGGTCCCTTTATCTGGGCTTACAGATAAGAAACATTGTATAATGATTGGATTGAGGATACAAGGTTTAAGGTATTTTAACTAATATGCAGAGACGGTCACTCCATTAGGGGTGCAGGGGCACCACCCCCTAATTCATGCGCTCGGCCGCTAATGATGGAGGCGGGCGGATATCATTCATCCGGGTTACCAATCCCTCCATGATGGAGGCGGGCGGATATCATTCATCCGGGTTACCAATCCCTCCATGATGGAGGCGGGCGGATATCATTCATCCAGGTTACCAATCCCTCCATGATGGAGGCGGGCGGATATCATTCATCCAGGTTACCAATCCCTCCATGATGGAGGCGGGCGGATATCATTCATCCAGGTCACCAATCCCTCCATGATGGAGGCGGGCAGATATCACTCATCCAGGTTACCAATCCCTCCATGATGGAGGCGGGCAAGTATCATTCATCCAGGTTACCAATCCCTCCATGATGGAGGCGGGCGGATATCATTCATCCAGGTCACCAATCCCTCCATGATGGAGGCGGATATCATTCATCCAGGTCACCAATCCCTTCATGATGGAGGCGGGCGGATATCATTCATCCAGGTTACCAATCCCTCCATGATGGAGGCGGGCGGATATCATTCATCCAGGTCACCAATCCCTCCATGATGGAGGCGGATATCATTCATCCAGGTCACCAATCCCTTCATGATGGAGGCGGGCGGATATCATTCATCCAGGTTACCAATCCCTCCATGATGGAGGCGGGAGGATATCATTCATCCAGGTCACCAATCCCTCCATGATGGAGGCGGGCGGATATCATTCATCCAGGTTACCAATCCCTCCATGATGGAGGCGGGCGGATATCATTCATCCAGGTCACCAATCCCTCCATGATGGAGGCGGGCGGATATCATTCATCCAGGTTACCAATCCCTCCATGATGGAGGCGGGCGGATATCATTCATCCAGGTTACCAATCCCTCCATGATGGAGGTGGGATATCATTCATCCAGGTTACCAATCCCTCCATGATGGAGGTGGGATATCATTCATCCAGGTTACCAATCCCTCCATGATGGAGGCGGGCGGATATCATTAATCCAGGTCACCAATCCCTCCATGATGGAGGCGGGCGGATATCCTTCATCCAGGTTACCAATCCCTCCATGATGGAGGCGGGCGGATATCATTCATCCAGGTTACCAATCCCTCCATGATGGAGGCGGGCGGATATCATTAATCCAGGTCACCAATCCCTCCATGATGGAGGCGGGCGGATATCCTTCATCCAGGTTACCAATCCCTCCATGATGGAGGCGGGCGGATATCATTCATCCAGGTTACCAATCCCTCCATGATGGAGGCGGGCGGATATCATTCATCCAGGTTACCAATCCCTCCATGATGGAGGCGGGCGCATATCATTCATCCAGGTCACCAATCCCTCCATGATGGAGGCGGGCGGATATCATTCATCCAGGTTACCAATCCCTCCATGATGGAGGTGGGCGGATATCATTCATCCAGGTTACCAATCCCTCCATGATGGAGGCGGGCGGATATCATTCATCCAGGTTACCAATCCCTCCATGATGGAGGCGGGCGCATATCATTCATCCAGGTCACCAATCCCTCCATGATGGAGGCGGGCGGATATCATGCATCCAGGTTACCAATCCCTCCATGATGGAGGCGGGCAGATATCATTCATCCAGGTTACCAATCCCTCCATGATGGAGGCGGGCGGATATCATTCATCCAGGTTACCAATCCCTCCATGATGGAGGCGGGCGCATATCATTCATCCAGGTCACCAATCCCTCCATGATGGAGGCGGGCGGATATCATGCATCCAGGTTACCAATCCCTCCATGATGGAGGCGGGCAGATATCATTCATCCAGGTTACCAATCCCTCCATGATGGAGGCGGGCGGATATCATTCATCCAGGTTACCAATCCCTCCATGATGGAGGCGGGCGGATATCATTCATCCAGGTTACCAATCCCTCCATGATGGAGGTGGGCGGATATCATTCATCCAGGTTACCAATCCCTCCATGATGGAGGTGGAATATCATTCATCCAGGTTACCAATCCCTCCATGATGGAGGCGGGCGGATATCATTCATCCAGGTTACCAATCCCTCCATGATGGAGGCGGGCGGATATCATTCATCCAGGTTACCAATCCCTCCATGATGGAGGCGGGCGGATATCATTCATCCAGGTTACCAATCCCTCCATGATGGAGGCGGGCGGATATCATTCATCCAGGTCACCAATCCCTCCATGATGGAGGCGGGCAGATATCACTCATCCAGGTTACCAATCCCTCCATGATGGAGGCGGGCAAGTATCATTCATCCAGGTTACCAATCCCTCCATGATGGAGGCGGGCGGATATCATTCATCCAGGTCACCAATCCCTCCATGATGGAGGCGGGCGGATATCATTCATCCAGGTCACCAATCCCTCCATGATGGAGGCGGATATCATTCATCCAGGTCACCAATCCCTTCATGATGGAGGCGGGCGGATATCATTCATCCAGGTTACCAATCCCTCCATGATGGAGGCGGGAGGATATCATTCATCCAGGTCACCAATCCCTCCATGATGGAGGCGGGCGGATATCATTCATCCAGGTTACCAATCCCTCCATGATGGAGGCGGGCGGATATCATTCATCCAGGTCACCAATCCCTCCATGATGGAGGCGGGCGGATATCATTCATCCAGGTTACCAATCCCTCCATGATGGAGGCGGGCGGATATCATTCATCCAGGTTACCAATCCCTCCATGATGGAGGCGGGCGCATATCATTCATCCAGGTCACCAATCCCTCCATGATGGAGGCGGGCGGATATCATGCATCCAGGTTACCAATCCCTCCATGATGGAGGCGGGCAGATATCATTCATCCAGGTTACCAATCCCTCCATGATGGAGGCGGGCGCATATCATTCATCCAGGTCACCAATCCCTCCATGATGGAGGCGGGCGGATATCATGCATCCAGGTTACCAATCCCTCCATGATGGAGGCGGGCAGATATCATTCATCCAGGTTACCAATCCCTCCATGATGGAGGCGGGCGGATATCATTCATCCAGGTTACCAATCCCTCCATGATGGAGGCGGGCGGATATCATTCATCCAGGTCACCAATCCCTCCATGATGGAGGCGGGCGGATATCATTCATCCAGGTTACCAATCCCTCCATGATGGAGGCGGGCAGATATCATTCATCCAGGTTACCAATCCCTCCATGATGGAGGTGGAATATCATTCATCCAGGTTACCAATCCCTCCATGATGGAGGTGGGCGGATATCATTCATCCAGGTTACCAATCCCTCCATGATGGAGGTGGAATATCATTCATCCAGGTTACCAATCCCTCCATGATGGAGGCGGGCGGATATCATTCATCCAGGTTACCAATCCCTCCATGATGGAGGCGGGCGGATATCATTCATCCAGGTTACCAATCCCTCCATGATGGAGGCGGGCGGATATCATTCATCCAGGTTACCAATCCCTCCATGATGGAGGCGGGCGGATATCATTCATCCAGGTCACCAATCCCTCCATGATGGAGGCGGGCGGATATCATGCATCCAGGTTACCAATCCCTCCATGATGGAGGCGGGCAGATATCATTCATCCAGGTTACCAATCCCTCCATGATGGAGGCGGGAGGATATCATTCATCCAGGTCACCAATCCCTCCATGATGGAGAGGGGCGGATATCATTCATCCAGGTCACCAATCCCTTCATGATGGAGGCGGGCGGATATCATTAATCCAGGTTACCAATCCCTCCATGATGGAGGCGGGCGGATATCATTCATCCAGGTCACCAATCCCTTCATGATGGAGGCGGGCGTATATCATTCATCCAGGTTACCAATCCCTCCATGATGGAGAGGGGCGGATATCATTCATCCAGGTTACCAATCCCTCCATGATGGAGGCGGGCGGATATCATTCATCCAGGTTACCAATCCCTTCATGATGGAGGCGGGCGGATATCATTCATCCAGGTCACCAATCCCTTCATGATGGAGGCGGGCGGATATCATTCATCCAGGTCACCAATCCCTCCATGATGGAGGCGGGAGGATATCATTCATCCAGGTCACCAATCCCTCCATGATGGAGAGGGGCGGATATCATTCATCCAGGTCACCAATCCCTTCATGATGGAGGCGGGCGGATATCATTCATCCAGGTCACCAATCCCTCCATGATGGAGGCGGGAGGATATCATTCATCCAGGTCACCAATCCCTCCATGATGGAGGCGGGCGGATATCATTCATCCAGGTTACCAATCCCTCCATGATGGAGGCGGGCGGATATCATTCATCCAGGTCACCAATCCCTCCATGATGGAGGCGGGCGGATATCATTCATCCAGGTCACCAATCCCTCCATGATGGAGGCGGGCGGATATCATTCATCCAGGTCACCAATCCCTCCATGATGGTGGCGGGCGGATATCATTCATCCAGGTTACCAATCCCTCCATGATGGAGGCGGGCGGATATCATTCATCCAGGTTACCAATCCCTCCATGATGGAGGCGGGCGGATATCATTCATCCAGGTTACCAATCCCTCCATGATGGAGGCGGGCGGATATCATTCATCCAGGTTACCAATCCCTCCATGATGAAGGCAGGCGGATATCATTCATCCAGGTCACCAATCCCTCCATGCAGGGTGCCGGACACATGGATTTCAATGGGGTTTATTTATTTTTTGAAGCACATGATTAGGGCCGGAGGCTCTAATTGGCAGAGCACTTTGCCCTGAGCCCACCCAGTTGTGTGACAATAGCGAGTTAATATTCACTTATGTCTTTCTGCTTCCCCTCCCGGCCAATCAGGAAGTGGGCCCTGAGACCTGATTGGACGGGATGTCCTAAGACTCAAAGTATCGAGATATCCACCCGCCTCCATCATGGAGAGATTGGTAACCTGGATAAATGATATCCGCCCGCCTCCATCATGGAGGGATGACAATAAATGGGGGCGCGGCTTTAGTTGCTAGGCGATGAGGAGGATGCTGTCGGCAGGCTGTACCCACCACAGCTACTATCGGAGTTGTGGAAGTGTAGCTGTCACTCCGGGCCGCCATGTGGGGCGGGAAGGCGCCATTTTTGGAACACCGCGTCTTTTTATAGCGCTGCGCGGGCGCCTCCATCATGGAGGGATTGGTAACCTGGATGAATGATATCCGCCCCCCTCCATCATGGTTCTCATTATTATATATATTGGGTGTAATAGAAATGTTACATTTCATCTACTGTGTGTAGATATATATATATATATATATACAGTATTTGACAAAAGTAAGTACACCCCTCACTCACAGTTATGTAAATATTATGAGCAGCAGAGGATCAGCAGAGCTGGGGGACCGGAGAGAGGACCGAGCAGCAGAGGATCAGCAGAGCTGGGGGACCGGAGAGAGGACTGAGCAGCAGAGGATCAGCAGAGCTGGGGGAGCAGAGCAAGAGAAACTCTGCAAAGTGTAATTTCTTCAGTGTTGTCACATGAAAAGATAGAAGAGAATATTTACATAACTGTGAGGGAGGGGTGTACTTACTTTTGTCAGGTACTCTATATATATATCTACACACTGTAGATGAAATGTAACATTTCTATTACACCCAATATATATATAATAATGAGAACATTGGCGCTCCCGTTATCTTATTCGGATTTGCGGATGGCGAGAAGTCGATCCCGGGCCGGGAACTTCAACGCCGGCGTTTCGCTTTAATTGGCGCGGAATGCGTTGCACGGCCGGTCCTCCTTCTCATTACCTGCAGATCCCACGTTTATTGCTGATATCTCCCAGGGCTCCACGCGCCGCACACCGCACGCCGCGCGCCGCGCTCTCATCCATCAAACCTTCCAAAAGCAGCAAAAGAACCTGAAGGGGCCGCGAGAAAAAAAATAAAACTGCTGACTCGATACTTTGTATCTTAACCCTTTGTGGGCCGCGCTGCACACGGGGGAGGTGCCGCGGCGAGGATTTAGTGCGTTGCGTCTGTTTCATTTATTATCTGTCACTGAGGACTCCCCGGGAGGGAAGTGACCGCCGAGCCGCCATCTTTGCTGGATTCGGGGGCCCTTCACGCTACGCGTTTCCGAATCTTCAAATTACAATTGTAGTGAAAAAAACAAAACAAAGGCAGAAATTCAAATCAACATTGAAAACAAGAATAGAAAATAAAAGGAATAGAAAAGATTAGAAAATAATAGAGAAATAATAGAGAAGAATAAGATAGAACTGAAAGTGAATAGAAAATAAAATAATAGAATAAAATAAATAATACAGAATAAAGAAAGGAAAATAAAATAAAACAATAGAAAGAATATAACCATCTTCTGAAATTCCAATAAAAGAGAAAGAAGCCCCGCCCCCATCTGCAAACCGCGGGATGAAAATAAATGGGGGCGTGGCTTTAGTTGCTAGGCGATGAGGAGGATGCTGTCGGCAGGGTGTACCCGCCACAGCTACTATCTGTGTTGTGGAAGTGTAGCTGTCACTCCGGGCCGCCATGTGGGGCGGGAAGGCGCCATTTTTGGAACGCCGCGTGTTTTTATAGCGCTGCGCGGCCGCCTCCATCATGGAGGGATTGGTAACCTGGATGAATGATATCCGCCCGCCTCCATCATGGAGGGATTGGTAACCTGGATGAATGATATCCGCCTCCATCATGGAGGGATTGGTAACCTGGATGAATGATATCCGCCCGCCTCCATCATGGAGGGATTGGTAACCTGGATGAATGATATCCGCCTCCATCATGGAGGGATTGGTAACCTGGATGAATGATATCCGCCCGCCTCCATCATGGAGGGATTGGTAACCTGGATGAATGATATTCGCCCGCCTCCATCGTGGAGGGATTGGTAACCTGGATGAATGATATCCGCCCGCCTCCATCATGGAGGGATTGGTAACCTGGATGAATGATATCCGCCCGCCTCCATCATGGAGGGATTGGTAACCTGGATGAATGATATCCACCCGCCTCCATCATGGAGGGATTGGTAACCTGGATGAATGATATCCGCCCGCCTCCATCATGGAGGGATTGGTAACCCGGATGAATGATATCCGCCCGCCTCCATCATGGAGGGATTGGTAACCTGGATGAATGATATTTCCGCCCGCCTCCATCATGGAGGGATTGGTAACCTGGATGAATGAAATCCGGCCGCCTCCATCATGGAGGGATTGGTAACCTGGATGAATGATATCCGCCCGCCTCCATCATGGAGGGATTGGTAACCTGGATGAATGATATCCGCCCGCCTCCATCATGGAGGGATTGGTAACCTGGATGAATGATATCCGCCCGCCTCCATCATGGAGGGATTGGTGACCTGGATGAATGATATCCGCCCGCCTCCATCATGGAGGGATTGGTGACCTGGATGAATGATATCCGCCCGCCTCCATCGTGGAGGGATTGGTAACCTGGATGAATGATATCCGCCCGCCTTCATCATGGAGGGATTGGTGACCTGGATGAATGATATCCGCCCGCCTCCATCATGGAGGGATTGGTAACCTGGATGAATGATATCCGCCCGCCTCCATCATGGAGGGATTGGTGACCTGGATGAATGATATCCGCCTCCATCATGGAGGGATTGGTAACCTGGATGAATGATATCCACCCGCCTCCATCGTGGAGGGATTGGTAACCTGGATGAATGATATCTGCCCGCCTCCATCATGGAGGGATTGGTAACCTGGATGAATGATATCCGCCCGCCTCCATCATGGAGGGATTGGTAACCTGGATGAATGATATCCGCCCGCCTCCATCATGGAGGGATTGGTAACCTGGATGAATGATATCCGCCCGCCTCCATCATGGAGGGATTGGTAACCTGGATGAATGATATCCGCCCGCCTCCATCATGAAGGGATTGGTAACCTGGATGAATGATATCCGCCCGCCTCCATCATGGAGGGATTGGTAACCTGGATGAATGATATCCGCCCGCCTCCATCATGAAGGGATTGGTGACCTGGATGAATGATATCCGCCCGCCTCCATCATGAAGGGATTGGTGACCTGGATGAATGATATCCGCCCGCCTTGGGACATCAGAATTTCGGATCGTTTTTTCGGCGATTATTATTTCCTCGGAATGAACAGAAAATGAAGCCATTATTTCTCCTCGCCTCTCGCAGATGTAATTAGTGGAATTTAATTAGTCGTGTCGGATTGTGGAGAGGAGGAAGAGGGATGGCGGCGGGCAGAGCGCTCCGAGGATGAGATCGATCGTCGCCGATGTGCGCACCGCGAGAATTCTGACAACGATCACTTTGCTGCTTTTTATGTGTTTTTGGCGGGACTTTTTTGGGGGGACACATTCCCGACACCTCCAGCACTGAATGTATGTCATGGGTGAGGGGTGCAGGGTGTGCTGGAGGGGCGATTGATGATGGCTGATGGGGGATCTATTGTCACTGAGTGGGGTGTATTGTTGCAGAGGGGTCTATTGTTGCTGCTAGTTGATCCATTGTAACTGAGGGGGGCCTTTTGTTCCTGGGAAGATCTATTGTTTCTGGAGTGGGATCTCTTGTTGCTGCGGGAGGGTCTTATGTTGCTGGGGGGTAATTTTTTCTAGAAAATATGTACTGTGAGGGAGTGTTCTATTGTTTCTGGCTGCTGGGGGTCTATTGTCACGGAGTGGGGTCTATTGTTACAAAAGTGTCTATTGTTGCTGCTGGGTGATCTTTTATAACCGAGGGGGGTCTTTTGTATCTGAGGAAGTTTTATTGTTGCTGGTCGGAGATCTATTGCTGCTGAGGAGGGGGGACTTATGTTTCTGGGGGATCAATTATTGCTGGAAGAGATATACTGTGAGGGAGGGGTCTATTGATGCTGGTTATTGTCACTGAGGGGGTCTAGTGTAGCAGGGAGTCTACTGTTGTTGGGGGATCTACTGTTGCTGGTGGATCTATTGTTGCTGGTGGATCTATTGTTGCTGGTGGATCTATTGTTGCAGAGGGGCCTATTGTTTCTGTGGGATCATTTGTTTCTGGTAGAGATGTACTGTGATATGCTGGCTGCTGGTAGATCTATTGTACCTGAGGGGGGCCTTTTGTTTCTGGGGAAATCTATGGTTTCTGGCTGCAGGGGACCTATTTTATTGCCTTTACTGACTTTACTAAATTCTCCCCCCACACCAGCCGAGCTCCGGAGTGACGGACACAATCTCATGGAATCGCTGTGCCGCGATCGGTTTTCCTCGTCCTCTATAATTCCGCTCCTCGTTATTTGCTTGTGTGAAATGTTCTGTCATTTTACCAATCAATAAAGCTTCAGGTCAGTCTTATCATTTACATGGCGGAGGCGATGAGCTGCGACGGAACGATTTGTCGGCTGCGCGCTCGCTAACCGCCGAAATCTGCAAAAGTCATTTTACTTATCATATCAAACGGCGGCGTGGCGAGGACGCCGCGCGAGTCGCGGGCGCTGATTGGATTTCCGCTGCTTCGTATGACGAGTTGTTATTTTGTATTTAATGCCGACGTGATTTGTATCGCTTTCCATGATGAACTTCCATCCTACGAGAAAAACTGCGATTGGAGGAGCGGCTTTCCATGTTCCACGCATGCTCAGCGGTGTGCCTGTTTATTTATCACCTCTCACAGAGATCACAGGACTCCCCCGTGACACCGCGCCTTCATCTGCCGCTCTCTTCTTCTCAGGGACAGCGCCATCTGTGGCCATCCGGAGTCACCATCAATAACCCCCAGCATTTGTATCAGTGGATGTAATAATGACCCCCAGCACTGGTATCATTCGATGTAATTATAACCCCCAGCACTGGTATCAGTGGATGTAATAATAACCCCCAGCATTGGTATCAGTGGATGTAATTATAACCCCCAGCACTGGTATCATTCGATGTAATTATAACCCCCAGCACTGGTATCAGTGGATGTAATAATAACCCCCAGCATTGGTATCAGTGGATGTAATAATGACCCCCAGCACTGGTATCATTCGATGTAATTATAACCCCCAGCACTGGTATCAGTGGATGTAATAATAACCCCCAGCATTGGTATCAGTGGATGTAATTATAACCCCCAGCACTGGTATCATTCGATGTAATTATAACCCCCAGCACTGGTATCAGTGGATGTAATAATAACCCCCAGCATTGGTATCAGTGGATGTAATAATAACCCCCAGCATTGGTATCAGTGGATGTAATTATAACCCCCAGCACTGGTATCAGTGGATGTAATAATAACCCCCAGCATTGGTATCAGTGGATGTAATTATAACCCCCAGCACTGGTATCAGTGGATGTAATAATAACCCCCAGCACTGGTATCATTCGATGTAATTATAACCCCCAGCACTGGTATCAGTGGATGTAATAATAACCCCCAGCATTGGTATCAGTGGATGTAATTATAACCCCCAGCACTGGTATCAGTGGATGTAATAATAACCCCCAGCATTGGTATCAGTGGATGTAATAATAACCCCCAGCACTGGTATCAGTGGATGTAATAATAACCCCCAGCACTGGTATTAGTGGATGTAATAATAACCCCCAGCACTGGTATCAGTGGATGTAATAATAACCCCCAGCATTGGTATCAGTGGATGTAATAATAACCCCCAGCACTGGTATCAGTGGATGTAATAATAACCCCCAGCATTGGTATCAGTGGATGTAATAATAACCCCCAGCATTGGTATCAGTAGATGCAATAATAACCCCCAGCATTAGTATCAGTGGACATAATAATAACCCCCAGCATTGGTATCAGTGGATGTAATAATAACCCCCAGCATTGGTATCAGTGGATGTAATAATAACCCCCAGCATTGGTATCAGTAGATGCAATAATAACCCCCAGCATTGGGATCAGTGGACATAATAATAACCCCCAGCATTAGTATCAGTGGGCATAATAATAACCCCCAGCATTAGTATCAGTGGGCATAACAATAACCCCCAGCATTGGTATCAGTAGATGCAATATTAACCCCCAGCATTGGTATCAGTGGATGTAATAATAACCCCCAGCATTGGTATCAGTGGATGTAATAATAACCCCCAGCATTGGTATCAGTGGATGTAATAATAACCCCCAGCATTGGTATCAGTGGATGTGATAATAACCCCCAGCATTAGTATCGGTGGACATAATAATAACCCCCAGCACTGGTATCAGTGGACATAATAATAACCCCCAGCACTGGTATCAGTGGACATAATAATAACCCCCAGCATTAGTATCAGTGGACATAATAATAACCCCCAGCATTAGTATCAGTGGACATAATAATAACCCCCAGCATTGGTATCAGTGCATGTAATAATAACCCCCAGCATTGGTATCAGTGCATGTAATAATAACCCCCAGCATTGGTATCAGTGGATGTAATAATAACCCCCAGCACTGGTATCAGTGGATGTAATAATAACCCCCAGCATTGGTATCAGTGGATGTAATAATAACCCCCAGCATTGGTATCAGTAGATGCAATAATAACCCCCAGCATTAGTATCAGTGGACATAATAATAACCCCCAGCATTGGTATCAGTGGATGTAATAATAACCCCCAGCATTGGTATCAGTGGATGTAATAATAACCCCCAGCATTGGTATCAGTAGATGCAATAATAACCCCCAGCATTGGGATCAGTGGACATAATAATAACCCCCAGCATTAGTATCAGTGGGCATAATAATAACCCCCAGCATTAGTATCAGTGGGCATAACAATAACCCCCAGCATTGGTATCAGTAGATGCAATATTAACCCCCAGCATTGGTATCAGTGGATGTAATAATAACCCCCAGCATTGGTATCAGTGGATGTAATAATAACCCCCAGCATTGGTATCAGTGGATGTAATAATAACCCCCAGCATTGGTATCAGTGGATGTGATAATAACCCCCAGCATTAGTATCGGTGGACATAATAATAACCCCCAGCACTGGTATCAGTGGACATAATAATAACCCCCAGCACTGGTATCAGTGGACATAATAATAACCCCCAGCATTAGTATCAGTGGACATAATAATAACCCCCAGCATTGGTATCAGTGGACATGTAATAATAACCCCCAGCATTGGTATCAGTGGACATAATAATAACCCCCAGCATTGGTATCAGTGACATAATAATAACCCCCAGCATTGGTATCAGTGGACATAATAATAACCCCCAGCATTAGTATCAGTGCATGTAATAATAACCCCCAGCATTAGTATCAGTGGACATAATAATAACCCCCAGCATTAGTATCAGTGGACATAATAATAACCCCCAGCATTGGGATCAGTGGACATAATAATAACCCCCAGCATTGGTATCAGTGGACATAATAATAACCCCCAGCATTGGGATCAGTGGACATAATAATAACCCCCAGCATTAGTATCAGTGGACATAATAATAACCACCAGCGCTGGGATCAGTGGACATAATCATAACCCCCAGCATTGGGATCAGTGGACATAATAATAACCCCCAGCATTGGGATCAGTGGACATAACAATAACCCCCAGCATTGGTATCAGTGGACATAATAATAACCTCCAGCATTAGTATCAGTGGACATAATAATAACCCCCAGCATTGGTATCAGTGGACATAATAATAACCCCCAGCACTGGTATCAGTGGAAAATAGTAATTGAGCTCGATGACATTTAAAAATAAATAAGACTTGGTCAGGATCCACCCCCAGCCTGTGATTGGACGGTGAGGGAGCAGCAGACCAATGATTAGGCCATCCCTCCGCTCATCACACGCCCCCCGGCATTAGACTGACAGCTCTGCCTGCAGGACACGCCCCCTCCCCCTCCCCCAACATAAAGACCTCCCCCGACCTCTATACTGGCTCCACCCAATATTCCATGTAAATGTCCGTAATGAATTCTTCCGCCTGCCTGGAGTTCATCTTCCAGTCTACTTCCAGTAATATCGCGCCCGTCGCACGGCGGCGCGCTCATCGCACGGGGGCGCGCCGTAGTGTGAAATGTAATAAAACTCACAATAAACGCGCTTCGGAGTAATTAGATCTCAGCGAGCGTAATATCTGCGATCGTTCGTTGACACCATATAGTATGACCGCGTCTCTCGCCGCTGCCGAGCTCCGCCCCCCCCCCCCTAAAAAATGACAAAGTGTCGTCCGGTCAGCCCGCAATCAGCCGATAATGACATTGCGGCGGCCGTATTTTTTACCACCAACGAGCGAACGCGGCGGCCTGCGCCACAAACGTCTCCCACAAAAGAGGCTCTAAAACAAGGAGCTCATTTATTAGCGGGAGCGATAAGTGGAATAATTAAGGCCGCTGGTTACAAGTTAATTTAATTATAATCCGGCGAGGGGGGGGCGGCGTGCGGTGGCGGCGGCGTCAGCTGCCGCGGGAAACAAGCGCAGCGGTCCCGAAATTCTTTCTTCGGCAATAACAATAGTAATATCCGATCAGTGTGCTTTTTTGCGTTCGCAGCCATTTTAGCCCGCCTGCTCGGCGGGAAGGAAGATTAAATGCGGCAGCGGGTAAAAAAAAAAACAAGGCGCGCGTTTTACGCTTTTCTTTTTACAGGGGAGCCGGGAAAAGATGCGGAATTAGCAGCAGGTAATTAAAAAACATTATCTGTTCATAACAAAGCGCCGTAAACGACTTTAACGGCCGTATAAATCCGGGAGCGTTACAGCTGGGGAAAAAAATAACGATAATTGCGTAAGGTGGGGGAGGGGGCATTTTATCGCCCTCGCCGGAGGTCCGCCGTGCCCCTCAATGCTCCAAGATCGCCGCTTTCACGCATTTCATGCCCATTGTTTTTTTTTTATTCATTCAATTAGATTTAATTACCGCTCGTCCTTTTTTTTTTTTTGCTGCGTTGTGTTCTCCAGGTCTCCGCGCGTTTTAACGTTCAGCGGCTGGAATTACCCGAACGCCGCGAAATCTACAGTGCGGATGGCAGCAGCCTCAAGAGAGAGTACAGCGAGTCCCAAAAAAAATCCCAGGGCCTCTCCACTTCAAACCTTGCCTCAAAGCGCGTGCGTTGTGGAAATGCGCGGTACCGCGATGACCGTCCCACATCTGGAACCTCATATCTGATGATGGGGTGTCCTGGGCGCTGTCCTGGAATCACAGTACTGAGTTACTGTGCATGGCGAGGACGTTCTTTTCGATGATGGGGAGACACAAGTGGGTGGTCCTTACATAAACATAGGAGGGGTTGAGATAGGGCACTCCAATAAGAGGGCAGGGTCTGGATGGGACTACCTGGACACAGGGTGGGCCTGGGGCAGACTGTGGGCGGGGTTAACTGCGTCCTGGAGATCAGGACTGAAATTACTGCCATGACCTCTGCCTGGACCCCACAACTCTCTCGTCTACTGCCTGCCATGACCTCTGCCTGGACCCTGACTACTCTCTCGTCTATCGCCTGCCATGACCTCTGCCTGGACCCTGACTACTCTCTCGTCTATCGCCTGCCATGACCTCTGCCTGGACCCTGACTACTCTCTCGTCTACTACCTGCCATGACCTCTGCCTGGACCCCACTACTCTCTCATCTACTGCCTGCCATGACCTCTGCCTGGACCCTGACTACTCTCTCGTCTACCGCCTGCCATGACCTCTGCCTGGACCCCACAACTCTCTCGTCTACCGCCTGCCATGACCTCTGCCTGGACCTGACTACTCTCTCATCTACTACCTGCCATGACCTCTGCCTGGACTTGACTACTCTCTCGTCTACTGCCTGCCATGACCTCTACCTGGACCCAACTACTCTCATAACTACCAACTGTCATGGCCGTTATCTGAACCCAACTACTCTCTTGTCCACCACCCGCCATGACCTCTAACAGGACTCTCTTATTTACCACCTGTCATGACCCCGGCCTGAACCTGACCAATCTCTTATCTACTACCTGTCATGATCCCTGGCTAAACCCAACTACTCTCTTGTCTGGGGCCTGCCATGACCTCTGCCTGGACCCAACTACTCTCTTGTCTACTGCCTGCCATGACCTCTGCCTGGACTCATCTACTCTTATTTACCACCTGTCATGACCGCTGCCTGAACCCAACTCTCTTGTCTGTGGCCTGCCATGATCTCTGCCTGGACCCAACTACTGTCACATCTACCGACTGTCATGACCGCTGCCTGGACCCAACTACACTTATCAACTGCCTACTCTCGTCTCCTGTCTACCACCTGCCATGACCTCTGCCTGGACCCAACTACTCTCTTCTCTACTGCCTGCCATGACCTCTGACCGAACCTGACTACTCTCTTCTCTACTGCCTGCCATGACCTCTGACCGAACCTGACTACTCTCTTCTCTACTGCCTGCCATGACCTCTGACCGAACCTGACTACTCTCTTCTCTACTGCCTGCCATGACCTCTGACCGAACCTGACTACTCTCTTCTCTACTGCCTGCCATGACCTCTGACCGAACCTGACTACTCTCTTCTCTACTGCCTTCCATGACCTCTGACCGAACCTGACTACTCTCTTCTCTACTGCCTGCCATGACCTCTGACCGAACCTCACTACTCTCTTCTCTACTGCCTGCCATGACCTCCGACCGAACCTGACTACTCTCTTCTCTACTGCCTGCCATGACCTCTGACCGAACCTGACTACTCTCTTCTCTACTGCCTACCATGACCTCTGACCGAACCTGACTACTCTCTTCTCTACTGCCTGCCATGACCTCTGACCGAACCTGACTACTCTCTTCTCTACTGCCTGCCATGACCTCTGACCGAACCTCACTACTCTCTTCTCTACTGCCTGCCATGACCTCTGACCGAACCTGACTACTCTCTTCTCTGCTGCCTGCCATGACCTCTGACCAAGCCTGACTACTCTCTTCTCTACTGCCTGCCATGACCTCTGACCGAACCTGACTACTCTCTTCTCTACTGCCTACCATGACCTCTGACCGAACCTGACTACTCTCTTCTCTACTGCCTGCCATGACCTCTGACCGAACCTGACTACTCTCTTCTCTACTGCCTGCCATGACCTCTGACCGAACCTGACTACTCTCTTCTCTACTGCCTGCCATGACCTCTGACCGAACCTGACTACTCTCTTCTCTACTGCCTGCCATGACCTCTGACCAAGCCTGACTACTCTCTTCTCTACTGCCTGCCATGACCTCTGACCAAGCCTGACTACTCTCTTCTCTACTGCCTGCCATGACCTCTGACCGAACCTGACTACTCTCTTCTCTGCTGCCTGCCATGACCTCTGACCGAACCTGACTACTCTCTTCTCTGCTGCCTGCCATGACCTCTGACCGAACCTGACTACTCTCTTCTCTACTGCCTGCCATGACCTCTGACCGAACCTGACTACTCTCTTCTCTGCTGCCTGCCATGACCTCTGACCGAACCTGACTACTCTCTTCTCTTCTGCCTGCCTGTAGCTCATGGAGGTTTATTCCATGCGGCAATACACGCGTCTGCTCGCTGGGTTTCAGGTGTGGTTGACAGTTCATGACCCTACAAGCGTAGCGCGCATTTTTCATGCGTTCAAGGAAAAACGCGAACGAGGCCTTAATTGCTTCAATGCAAAATTTCGGGTCTGGCTGGAGCGCGCCCCGTAACGGAGAGGCGGAGCTGACCTTTAACCCCCCCCCCTCATACGCCGCGTTCTCTTTGTATTAACCCCTTCCGCATCCAGCGCGGCGCTTATTAAAGGACGCTCCTTGGCGGTGATTTATCCCGCAGCGGGACTTCTCGACAGAGTGATACATTCATCTCATAAAACGAGGATTTGGAGCAGCTTACGCAATAAACTGATTTACTTATTGCGGAATAAATCTCCATCTCGCCGTCCTCCTGCGAGCAGCGCGCCTCGGCGTGCGTGTTAGAGGTGCTCCCGGCGTGCGATTTGTGCGCGTGCGGCGGGTGAGCCTCGGCGCTCTAACGCATTAGCCTGTTGTGTTTCTGCAAAGATTACGGAATAAATCACGGCCCCGGCCGCGTAAAGCCGGCAAGACGAGCGCTGTGAAGTGCGGAATAAATCAGGACGTCCCAGGGTCTAATCTACGCGCGGATTTCCCCTCCCCCCTCCCTCGCTGCAAATCCCTCATTGTCATTGGTAGTCAAACAGAACAAGGTTACACGGCGGAGAGCGAACAATAGGCGATATTTACGGGACGCGCTTCGCCATCAATAGTCCGTGTTACAGAGCTCTGATCCTGCAAGATGATCGGCTTTATCACTGCGGCGTTTAATTGCGGACGTTACGCGGGATGGATCGCCCCGCCCTCTAATCAGGATTGGTTGTACAAGGTTATAAAATCAGAGCATGCGCGTTTCCTTAAAGTGGACCTGTCATCGGTAATGAGTGCAGCTTGCTATGTACAATCGTCTGGATTTCTCCACAAGGACGGCACAGTTTTTCACTAAGCCCCGAGGGTGGGCCGAAACGCGGCGGGTGGGCATGGCCTGGGAGGAGCCTGGCCTGGCCTGGGAGGAGCCTGGGCTGAGGTCACTCATCACCCTTATCTAAGATGGGGCTGTTTGGTGTGCGGCATCTCCATATCCTCTATACACGCCACGTCCGGGTGAGTTGTCTGGCTCCGCCCCCCTTTGCATGTCATTCGCCTGTCCTCCCGTTTGGTTATCATTCAGGAGAGATGGAAGGGGCGGGCCAAGCGCGGCGTCATCGGAAAGATGCACCGGCTGAATCCGGAACAGCCAGCAGCCTCTCGATGACGTCACACCAAAACACTTGGCTTGTTCCTTGACTACGCTTCCACTTCATCCCAACCTAAAACCACTTGTTACTGACCTTTGGCTTGTTCCTTGACTACGCTTCCGCTTCATCCCAACCTGAAACCACTTGTTACTGACCTTTGGCTTGTTCCTTGACTACGCTTCCGCTTCATCCCAACCTGAAACCACTTGTTACCGACCTTTGGCTTGTTCCTTGACTACGCTTCCACTTCATCCCAACCTAAAACCACTTGTTACTGACCTTTGGCTTGTTCCTTGACAACGCTTCCACTTCATCCCAACCTAAAACCACTTGTTACTGACCTTTGGCTTGTTCCTTGACTACGCTTCCACTTCATCCTAACCTAAAACCACTTGTTACCGACCTTTGGCTTGTTCCTTGACTACGCTTCCACTTCATTCCAACCTGAAACCACTTATTACCGACCTTTGGCTTGTTCCTTGACTACACTTCCGCTTGATCCCAACCTGTGACTTGTTACTGACCTTGGCTATGCTTCCACTTGATCCCAACCTGCAACCACTTGTTACCGACCTTTGGCTTGTTCCTTGACCATGCTTCTACTTCATCCCAACCTGCAACCAGTTGTTACCGACCTTTGGCTTGTTCCTTGACCATGCTTCTACTTCATCCCAACCTGAAACCACTTGTTACTGACCTTTGGCTTGTTCCTTGACTACACTTACACTTGATCCCAACCTGTGACAACTCGTTACTGACCTTGACTACCCTTCTGCTTATCCCAACCTGCAACCACTTGTTACTGATGTTTGGCTTGTTCCTTGACTATGCTTGCACCTGCAACCACTTGATACTTGGCTTGTCCACTTGTTTACGACCTTTGACTTTTTCTTTGGCTATGCTTCTGCTCAATCCCAAACTGCAACCATTTGATACTGACCTTTGGCTTGTCCCTTGACTATGTTTCTGCTTGATTTCTATCTGCAACCACTTGTTACTGACCTTTGGCTTGTTCCTTGACTACGCTTTCACTTGATCCCAACTTGCAACCACTTGTTACCGACCTTTGGCTTGTTCCTTGACTATGCTTGTGCTTGATCCCCACCTGTGACAACTTGTTACTGGCATTTGGCTTGTCCCTTGACTATGTTTCTGCTTGATTCCTTTCTGCAACCACTTGATTATGTCCTTTGGCTTGTTCCTTGGCTATGCTTCTGCTCGATCCCAACCTGCAACCACTTGTTACAAACCTTTGGCTTGTTTACTGACTACACTTCTGCTTGATCCCAACCTGCAATCACTTGTTACAGCCTTTTGGCTTGTTCCTTGACTACGCTTCTTCTTTGATCCCAACCTGCAATCACTTGTTACAGCCTTTTGGCTTGTTTACTGTCTACAGAGGCGTTGCTAGGGGGGTGCGGGGAGTGCGGTCCGCACAGGGGGTGCGGGGGGTGCGGTCCGCACAGGGGGTGCGGGGGGTGCGGTCCGCACCGGGTGACACCCGCTAGAGGGGTGACACCATCCCGTTTTTTTATTTATTTTTTAGCTGACATGCCCAGCCTGCCCTGTGCAATCCCAGCCTGCCCTGTACCACCCCAGCCTGCTCTGTGCCACCCCAGCCTGCCCTGTACCACCCCAAACAGCCCTATACCACCCCAAACAGCCCTATACCACCCCAGTCTGCCCTGTACCCCCCAAATAGCCCTGTACTACCCCAGCATGCCCTGTATCACCCAGCCTGCCCTGTACCACCCCAGCCTGCCCTGTACCACCCCAAACAGCCCTATACCACCCCAGCCTGCCCTGTACCACCCCAGCCTGGCCTGTACCCCCCAAACAGCCCTGTACCACCCCAGCCTGCCCTGTACCACCCCAAACAGCCCTGTACCACCCCAGCCTGCCCTGTACCACCCCAGCCTGCCCGGTGCCACCCAGCCTGCCCGGTGCCACATTCTTAGATCTGAGATTTAGGGGGGCAGCGCTCTGCCGGCGGGGGTGCCCTCGGGGATCTGTGGACAGTAGATGGGCGGATTCCCAGGCTCTGGAATCGGTGTTCCCGCTCCGCTGGATTGGCAGCCATTGGGCGAAACCCTCACACATTTCTACCTTCCCGAATCCTCGAGTATAATTGTTCCCGTGTTCACAAAGTGTTTGATGAATACCAGCCGCCCCTCCCCCCCTGCACTGCACCCCCCCCCCCCCTGCACTGCCCCCCCCCCTGCACTGCACCCCCCCCCCCCTGCACTGCACCCCCCCCTGCGCCGCAGTCTGTGGACGTCTCCATAAGATGTATGCAGAGGAGGCGACACACTTTCTCTCTTAATTACTATTGTGTGCGTTCGCGAGTCCGCCGCGTGCCGCCCTGACACTAATGCGGCGGAACAGCGTGCGCGCCATTCCAGCCCCTCTGCTTAGCATGAATTATGGATCGAGGTGTAACCTACTTTCTGAGGAGCCTGAAGAAGGTGTTTGAAGGGTGAGAGCCCCCCCCCCCCCCGAAAACCAATCAGCGCTTCAAATTAATCCGAGTAATATCGCAAGGAACTGTGATATTTGCATAACTCCTCCCACTGCTTGCATCAGGACGGAGGGCTCTTGAGTAATGCCGGCCCCTCCCACCAGCCCTGATCTGCCTGCATTGCATAGAGAAGCACAGAGACCCGGTGATGATGTCACTGAGTCTAAAATAAGGTGTTTGACAATGGAAAAGCTTTATAGAAAAATGTCATTGAGGGGGGGAGGGGAGGAACCGGGGAAGGGGAAATATAAGCAGATTAAATTCCGGCTTTGATGATCCTGCCAATCCCTCGTAGGACTTCGCAGTGACAAACGCGGTGCCCTCGGTGAACGGGCGCCATGCTCTAGGCACAGACTGGAGAGTGACGCTTCCAGCCGCTCTGCCCACACGCCATGTGCCGGGCCCCCCCGTACCGCGCGCACACGAATGTTCTATGGCTTGTTTGCTGTGCGGAACGTTCCGTGTTTGACACGCAGGCCTCTCTCTCTCCGCGCCGCGGCCCCCCCCCTCCGATAAGCTGTAATTTGGGCGCGATCCAGATGGAGTTTTAATGATTTTCCAGCATCGCAATGTGACACAAGGTCAGCGCCTGCGAAATAAAAATTGCCGAAAGGTGATTCTCCGGCTTCTCGCGGCGAAGGAGGGCGAGATAAGAACTAAATAATTCACGCTGATGAGGTGAGAACGCAACTCGCCGCTGCAAAGCGCTCTCTGCTAAATCAATAGCAGAAAAAGTCTGCGCTCCCCGTGTCTGTGTACGCTGGACCGCTTCCTGGGAGGGGGAGGGGCGGGAGGGGCTCCATTGCAGGAAGGGGGCGGCTCCATCGCAGGACAGGGGCGGGGCGCAAAGAGACACAAAAAAAAATATATAAACACCAAATTAACTTTCCATTCACGACCTCCCCGTGTACGCCAAACCTCCTCCGGAAATCATCGCTTAGAATCTGTGTTTTTTGCTAGAAAATTAACTGGAACCAAAAAACATTATGGGGCAGATCCACGTACAGCGGCGCATTTTTCAGTCGGGCGTAGCGTATCTAAGATACACTACGCCGCCGTAAGTTACTTTTTTTTAATCCTCAAAGAATGCACGCCTTAAGTTACGGCGGCGTAGTGTATCTTTGGCGTAAGGGCGCGCAATTCAAGTCGATGTGATGGGGGCGTGTTTTATGTAAATACGTCGTGACCCGACGTAAACTAAGTTTTTTTTTAACTGCGCATGCCCCGTCCGTGGGGGTATCCCAGTGCGCATGCTCGAAATTAAACCGGAACAAGCCAATGTTTAAGACGGTGACGTCATTCTACGCAAATCCCTATTCGCGACCGACTTACGCAAACGACGTAAAAAATTAAAAATTCGACGCGGGAATGACGGCCATACTTAACATTGAGTACGCCTCATATAGCAGGGGCAACTATACGCTGGATAAAGCCGAACGCAAACGATGTAAAAAAATGCGCCGGCCGGACGTACGTGGATGGTCGTAACTAGCCAATTTGCATACTCAACGCGGAATTCGACTGGAACGCTACCTAGCGGTCGCCGAAAAATTGCACCTTGCGATCCAAAGGCGTACTAAGACGTACGCCTGTCGGATCCGTCCGAGATGCCGTCGTATCTTGTTTTGTAGATACAAAAACAAAGATACGACGCTCAAAATTTGAAATTACGCGGCGTATCAAGAGATACACCGGCGTAATTCTTTTGTGGATCTGCCCCACAATGTTTTTTGGTTCCAAGTAATTTTCTAGCAAAAAATTGTAAGCAAAAGTTGCCAGAAATTGCGTGACAAGTCAGGTATTTATTTACTCGGCGTAAAATCATCTTTATATTTTATCAAAAAAATAAATGGGTTATATATTGTGGGCCAGATTCACGAACAAATGCGGCGGCGTAACGTAACCCGTTTACGTTACACCGCCGCAAGTTTTCAGCGTAAGTGCCTGATCCACAAAGTTCCATGCGGATGGCGCCACCCTTTGGGCCGCTTTTGTGTTGGTAAAAGACGACTCGCGCTTTTCTGTCTGTTACAGCGTGACGAATGTGCGATCTCCAGTATGAACGCTAGTTTTACCAGAATGAGCGCTCCCGTTTTATAACTTGCTTCTGAGCATGCGCGGGTTTTTCACGTCGTTAAAGCCCACACACGATCATTTTTTACAACGTTGAAAATTAGAGCAGTTTCGAAATTTTTAATGCCCGTTTTTTACATCGTGAAAAATGCTCTGGAGCCCACACACCATCGTTTTTAACGACATTAAAAAAAAAAACGTCATTTTTTACAACCCGAAAAAACGTCAGGTGCATTAGGTCTCTGCTGGAAAAAAAATAAAATAAAAAGATAAAAAGATACAATATATATATAACCCATTTTTTTTTTTGGTTGGGGGGAATAAAATATAAAAGACCTAACTTATCACGCAATTTTTTTTCTTCTTTATTTACATTTATTTTTATTTTTACACTATCCCTCTATTTTTATTATGCCTTTTATTCCTATTACAAGGAATATAAATGCTATTTTTTGGGGGCAAAAACACACTTTAATCATAACGCAAAAAAAAAAAACGCAATAAATAATCCATTTTTTTTTTGGTAAAAGATGATGTTACGCCAAGTAAATAAATTATATTTTGTTCTGTTCTATTCTATTTTCTTTTCTAATTGATTCTATTATTTTCTATTCTATTCTTTTAATTTCTATTCAATTTTATTCTGTTCTTTTATTTTATATTCTATTTCGTTCTGTTTTATTCTGTTCTAATTTATTTTATTTTATATTCTGTTCTAATCCTTTATTTTATATTATTTTATATTGTATACCCTTAATTTACATCCTGTTATTTTTTTTTTTATTCTATTCCTTTATTTTCTATTATATTCTATTATTTTATATTCCCTTATTTTATATTCTATTCTTTTATTTTATATTATATTCTATTGTATACCCTTCATTTATATTCTATTCTTTTATTTTATATTATATTCTATTGTATACCCTTCATTTATATTCTATTCTTTTATTTTATATTATATTCTATTGTATACCCTTCATTTATATTCTATTCTTTTCTATTCTACATTATTCTAGTCTTTTATTTTATAATCTATTTAATTATTTTCTTTTATTTTCTATTCAATTATTTTTTGTTCTTTTCTTTTATATTATATTCTATTGTACACCCTTAATTTTTATTCTGTTATTTTATATTTTATTTATTTTCTTTTCCATTATATTATTATATATTCTATTCCTTTATTTTCTATTATGTTTCATTCTATTCTTTTATTTTCAATTATATTTTGTTCTGTTTTATTCTGTTCTATTCTATTTTCTTTTCTAATTGATTCTATTATTTTCTATTCTATTCTTTTAATTTCTATTCAATTGTATTCTGTTCTTTTATTTTATATTCTATTTCGTTCTGTTTTATTCTGTTCTATTTTCTTTTCTTTTCTATTCTGGCCTATTCTTTTATTTTATATTATATTCTATTATTTTATATTCCCTCGATTTCTGTTCTATTCTTTTATTTTATATTATGTTCTATTGTATACCCTTAATTTACATTCTATTATTTATTTTTATTCTATTCCTTTATTTTCTATTATATTCTATTATTTTATCTTCCCTTATTTTATATTCTATTCTATTCTTTTATTTTATATTATATTCTATTGTATACCCTTCATTTCTATTCTATTCTTTTCTATTCTCCTTTATTCTAGTCTTTTATTTTATAATCTATTTAATTATTTTCTTTTATTTTCTATTCTTTTATTTTCTATTCAATTATTTTTTGTTCTTTTGTTTTATATTCTATTCTGGCCTATTCTTTTATTTTATATTATATTCTATTATTTTATATTCCATCGATTTCTGTTCTATTCTTTTATTTTATATTATTTTATATTGTATACCCTTAATTTACATTCTATTATTATTTTTTATTCTATTCCTTTATTTTCTATTCTATTCTTTTATTTTATATTATATTATATTGTATACCCTTCATTTCTATTCTGATCTTTTCTATTCTACTTTATTCTAGTCTTTTATTTTATAATCTATTTAATTATTTTCTTTTATTTTCTATTCCTTTATTTTTAATTATTGTTTGTTCTTTTCTTTTCTTTTATATTATATTCTATTGTACACCCTTAATTTTTATTCTATTTTTTTATATTATATTCCTTTGTTTTCCATTATATTATTTTCAATTCTATTCCTTTATTTAATATTTTGTCTCATTCTGTTCTTTTATTTTCAATTCTTTTTTGTTTTACTCGATTCTTTTCTATTCCTTTATTTCAATTCTATTTTATTTTATTATTGTTTCTAAATTCAATTTTGAATTCAAATTTGTTTTGAACTTGATTAAAATTCAATTTAAATAAAAAATCCAACCCACACAGAGATGAAACAAATCCTCCTACGTCAGTTGTACTGGTTTATCTGCAGTCTTCTCTTCTCTGCAGCTGTGCAGAATTTATACAGCTTGTCCGAGCGTTCAGAAAACTGGGGGGGTTCCACTCTGCAGAGCTCAGTGAGAGCTGATTGGAGGGAAGGGACAACCCCCCACCTTTCTTCACACAGAAACAGAGCTGAGGCTGTCAATCACAGGCTGTGTGCCGGAGCTCCCTCCCCTGTCACCTGTATATTGGTGATCCGGCGGTCAGTCAGAGGGCAGCAAAACTGCGGCTCAACTGCCTCCTGAACGCCCAGAAGCTGCTGCCCTACCGCCCTCTGAAGAGCGATCTACGGAGGCGTCAGAGACTGCCGCCATGTGAAGTCTGCGCCCCGGGTTTAGTAAAAGGATAAAAGATCCAAAATCCAGGACTCCCCACAAAGTCCGACTCCTGGCGACGAGTTTACCGCAAATAGGGGGCGTGTCCTCTGCCGCCACACGCGCGCCAAACTAATACCCGCAAGGACCAACGTTCTCCTCCATCGGGGGATGGGCCGGGACAGGCAGCGGAGAACTTCCTTAATTATATTCGCAGATCTCAAAACAATCCTCCTAATGGCGCCGTCACTGTTTGCGAGGAGCGCGGCGTGACACGCGATAATGCGACTTGTCTGAGTGTTACTGTAATGTGACAATAACAATATGACAGCGTTCTTCTGGTAACGAGGCGCCGCCGGCGGGCGGGTGAGGGGGGAAACGCGAAGGGTTAAACCCCCAGCGATGACAGGCTGACGCGTCGTTAGCGGGTTTTGTCACGCGATCCTCGCCGCGGATTACATTTCTATCACATTCATTTAATTGGCAGCGATAACAGGGATGAGGGAAACGGCGAAAATTATATTTATTTTTTTATAATGGAGGCGCGTTCACAGCGGAGCGTTTGCGGGAACGCGCGTTTGTGCTCACGAGGGGTTTTTTCTTGCGCATTTTTCACGCGTTAACGCCCTCGAAAAACGCCCCAAAAAAGCTCCGGAAGGTTTTCAGTCTTGGAGCATTTTGGCGAGTTCCTAGCGCATTTTGTCCCGTGACAAACGCGTAGGCAAAAGAAAAATGCGCGCCCGCTACCCGCATCGGGGTGCCGTGAACAGTCCATGGAACCGCAAGCGCGACCCGCCAATCCGACGCGTTTTCTGAAACGCACATTTCTGTGCGCGCTTCACCCGCCAATCCAACGCGTTTTCTGAAACGCACATTTCTGTGCGCGCTTCACCCGCCAATCCGACGCGTTTTCTGAAACGCACATTTCTGTGCGCGCTTCACCCGCCAATCCAACGCGTTTTCTGAAACGCACATTTCTGTGCGCGCTTCACCCGCCAATCCGACGCGTTTTCTGAAACGCACATTTCTGTGCGCGCTTCACCCGCCAATCCAACGCGTTTTCTGAAACGCACATTTCTGTGCGCGCTTCACCCGCCAATCCAACGAGTTTTCTGAAACGCACATTTCTGTGCGCGCTTAGGAAATTAGTGTGAATGGCGCCTTAAAGAGGACCTGTCACACGATCGATCGTCACCCTGATTGGTTTTTTTTTTTTCCTTCTTCCACCGGCACCGTCTCCGCCACGCACCGCCACCGTCTCCGACGCGCACCGCCACCGTCTCCGCCACGCACCGCCACCGTCTCCGCCACGCGCCGCCACCAGCATTGACATTGGAAAGCTGCGATGTGTAATAGCGATATTTCTATTATAAATGGCGTTATGCCAAAAACGCAAAGCGGTAAAAGTACGAACGTTCGTCCGAACGCCCCACCAGCCAAGGTTCGGGGTCCGGAGTCGCCCCCGATTACGACCTCCTAGCTGGGGGTAGTAGTTGGAGAGAAGAAGATACACATCATCCTCCATTTCCATCTCCTGCCTTATAAATGGCGCTATGACCCCTCCCCCCCCCCCCTCCGCCGTATGCCGATCAGGAGCCGAAGGAGGAGGCGGCGAAGCTGAGAGGAGAATTTTATCGGAACGGTGGCGCAGGAGGCGGGGAGATAATGAGGGAAATTCCTCGCACTCCGCAGTCAATTTGCCGGAGTGGAGCGTCTTATCAGCGCGGTGCAGGGGCCTCATGAATCGCGACGCCGACGCGCCTTTCTAAGTGACACCGTGACAAGTCCTTCAGGGAGGCCGGGGGGCCGTCTACCAACTTCTCGCAGCACCGCCAACGCAGAGAAGACCGCCGGTGACGCCGACGCTCCGGGATATAAAAAAAACACACATTTTCAGATTCTTTGCAACCCCAGAAATGGAATCGGATGAATTGCGCCAAAAATACCAAATTTTCATGAATGATTCATCACAATTGGTTAATGAGACCCAATCACAGCGAGACGCGGCTTGTCATGTGATCACCACCTGAAGCATAGAAAACACAAAATATCGCAGCCTATAGAATCTTAGGGTCAGATTCAGAGAAGAAGTACGGCGGATTATCTGCTGATACTCCGGCGTACTTTCAAATTTGCCGCGTCGTATCTTTATTTGTAATTCACAAACAAAGATACGACGGCATTTGGCTAAGATCCGACAGGCGTACGGCTTCGGATCTTAGGATGCGATACTTCGGCGGCCGCTGGGTGGAGATCGCGTTGTTTTCCGCGTCGGGTATGCTAATTAGCTGTTTACGGCGATCCACGAAGGTACGCGCGTTCGTCGCATTCTCTTACGTCGTCGCTAGTCGGCTTTTCGCGTCGCAAAGTTACGGCTGCTATTTAGGTGGTGTAACAATAGACAGCCCATGTTAAAGTATGGCCGTCGTTCCCGCGTCGAATTTCAATTTATTTTATTTTTTTGCGTAAGTCGTCCGGGAATACGAAAGGACGTAACGCACGTCGCCGTTCGAAAAATTCCGTCGGGGCGACGTCATTTCGCGCAAAGCACGGCGGGAAATTTCAAAACGGAGCATGCGCAGTACGTCCGGCGCGGGAACGCGCCTCATTTGAATTCGGCGGGCTTGCGCCGGACGGCTTTACGCTACGCCGCCGCAAGTTTACACGCAAGTGCTTTGTGAATCAAGCACTTACGATGAAAACTTGCGGCGGTGTAACGTAAAGGGGATACGTTTACGCCGCAGCGCAAGTACGTGAATCTGGCCCTTAGATGTGACTGCATTAGATTTCTTTTCTCAGGGTCTTCCTCTTCTTCCCAACCTTGATCTACATTTTTTCTGTAGGCCGCTTTCTGGGTGGGCCACGCCCCCCTCCGATCCCTCCCAAATCACACCCACTTATTGGGCTGGTTCCACCCAGACTCCACCTCCAAATATGTGAGGGCTGCTCATCACACCAACTGTATGGTTTGGTCCCACCCAGGCCCCGCCTCTAAACATTTGACGACACCCCATCATACCTATTTTACTGGTTTGTCACACCAAGACCCGCCTCTAAATATGCGAGGACCACTCATAACATCTACTTTATGGGTTGGTTCCATCCAGACCCCACCTCTCAATATGTGAGGACCGCCCATTACACCCACATTATGGGTTGTCCCATCCAGATCCCACCTCTATATACGTGAGGACCGCCCATCACACCTAGTTTATGAGTTGGTCCCACCTAGACCCCGCCTCTAAATATGTGAGGACCGCCCATCATGAGCCTGGGCAAGGCCTGGGATTAGCTTGGGCGGGGGCCTTGGATGAGCCTGTGGACTGCCCATCATACCTATTTTACTGGTTTGTCACACCAAGACCCCGCCTCTAAAAATGCGAGGAAAACTCATAACATCTACTTTATGGGTTGGATCAGCCCAGATCCCGCCTCTAAATATGTGAGGACCGCCCATCACACCCATTTTAAGGGTTGGTCCCACCTAGACCCCCACCTCTAAATATGTGAGGACCGCCCATTACACCCACTTTATGGGTTGTCCCATCCAGATCCCGCCTCTAAATATGTAAGGACCGCCCATCACACCTACTTTATGAGTTGGTCCCATCCCACCCAAATCCCGCCTCTAAATATGTGAGGTCCGCCCATCATGAGCCTGGGCAAGGCCTGGGATGAGCCTGGGTGGGAACTGGGATGAGCCTGGACAAGGCCTGGGATGAGCTTGGGCGGGGCCTGGGATGAGCCTGGGTGGGAACTGGGATGAGCCTGGGCAAGGCCTGGGATGAGCTTGGGCGGGGCCTGGGATGAGCCTGGGTGGGAACTGGGATGAGCCTGGGCAAGGCCTGGGATGAGCCTGGGTGGGAACTGGGATGAGCCTGGGCGGATGAGGGGAGACTGAGGAAATGCTTCCTCCTGCCTGTAGCAGACTAATTACATCGTCTCAGCCTAGAGAAAGTCACCGATTGGAGGTTTCCTATAAGATGATATAATTGAGCATAGCCCGGCGCGGTCAGTCGCCATGGTTGCGCCGCACCTGAGATCTCATGGTCTGGAGAGGCTGATTCTCGGAGTCTGATTCGGTGGCGGGGGATGGAGTCCTCCTACCTGGCAGACCCGGAGACGGCGGCGAGGCGATTATCATGGGCGGCGCGGAGCGGAAGATTCGTAAACGTCGTTAACATAAGTGACTAACAAGAGCGGCGGAGGCGGCGCTGTCACCCGTAATGATGGCAGCCGCTCTGCCAAGGCTGACGTACAGACGCCACTCTGACAGCCAGTGGCACCGATAACAGGTAATTAGCGGCGACGCGGAATGTCGGGGAACAGCGTGTGGCGGAGGAGACTCGCAGAGCGCGGGAGGCGGCGGGAAATAAAACACGGCGGAGACACATCTGTCTGTCTTTGGCTCCTCTCTGGTTGTCGGACTAGAAGGGGAGAAATGCTAAGACAGCGCAGTCAGCGTCTGCACAGAACACAGGGGCTTCACAAATGTCTGACACAGTTCAGCCCCTGCTGCACCCTCTCACCTCAAGTTACAATGTACAGTCTGATCACTGGGGAAGGGGAGACTGAGGAAATGCCCCTCCTCCTCCTTCTACAAAGTCACAATGTACAGTCTGATCACTGGGGGAGGGGAGACTGAGGAAATGACCCTCCTCCTCCTTCTACAAAGTTACAATGTACAGTCTGATCACTGGGGGGGCGGGACTTTAGTTTTGCCTCTGAGGATATAGAAAATAGAATACGAAGAAATAGATTTATAAAAAAAGAAACAAATTGTATTTTTCTTCCCCTGGGGGCGGGGCAATCCAGAGATAAAAGTACAAATAGTTTACAGTTTTGGAATTGGAATTCAGGGAGTGCGAATCCCCAACAGCTGTGGTTGAATGGCCTACGCGTTTCGCGGACAGATCCGCTTCGTCGGGGCCTCTGACAATAGCACAGCGGAGTGTCACCCCCAAGATTCTATGAATAAAATATCGTCTTCAGTGGTGATTATAATCAGGAATTATGGGGCCCCTTACACAGCTTCAGGCATGGGCCCCCTGGAGCAGAGAACAGGGGGAGGGGGGGTGCTGCCGCCTCAAATTGAGAAGCAGGGGGGGCTGCTGCGAATTGACAAGCGGAGCGGGCGTGAATTGAGAAGTGGGGGATGCCACGAATTGGGGGGGGGGGGGTTGCCCCTTACAAAAAAAGAAAAAATATATATATATAAAAAACACATTTAAAAAAAAGGGGGGTTGCCATCCGGGGCTCTGGGGAACTCTGGGCCCTTTAATAAAAAGAAAGTAAAATAAATAAAAAAATATATAAAAAAAATTTAAAAAAATGTTTATAAAAAAAAGGGGGGTTGCCCTTTTGGGCCCTGGGGACCTCTCGGCCCTTTAATAAAAAAATATATATATATATATATAAAAAAAACAAATTAAAAAAAGGGGGGTTGCCATCCGGGGCTCTGGGGAACTCTGGGCCCTTTAATAAAATGAAAAAAGAAATAAAAAAAATATAAAAATGTTTTTATTTTTTTTATAAAAAAAAATGTGGGGTTGCCATTTTGGGCCCTGGGGACCTCTGGGCCCTTTAATAAAAACAAAAAAAAAATATATATATATATATATATATATATATATATATATATATATATATATATATCATAAAAAAAATATATAAAAAAAAAAAAGGGGGGTTGCAATCCGGGGCCCTAGGGACCTCTGGGCCCTTTAATAAAAACAAAACAAAAAATATATATATAAAAAAACTAATTAAAAAAAGGGGGGTTGCCATTTTGGGCCCTGGGGAACTCTGGGCCCTTTAATAAAAAAAAAGAAAGAAAAATATATATAAAATAAAAAAATAAAAATGTATACAAAATAAAAATAAAAAAGGGGGGGGGTTGCAATCCGGGGCCCTGGAGACCTCCGGGCCCCTTACAAAAAAAAAGAAAAAAAAAAGGGGGTTGTCATCTGGGCCCCTGGGGACCTCCGGCCTCTTACAGGTGTACTGCCTGTACCCCCCTGATGGCGGCGCTGGTGATTATAATATAAAACACACGTAACGTGGTGATATTTTGGTTGGGTGAGGTTCGGTTGGTTTCGGCGTATTTTCCATGGGAAATTCTCCGGATATTTTTGCGGACTCGTTGAACTCCATCTCGGGGTGAACTCTTCGGATTTTTGGGGACTCGTTGAACTCCATCTCGGGGTGAACTCTTCGGATCGCTGCGATTTTTCCAGTTTATGTTTTTGATGGGATGAATTTGTTTTGTTTCTCCCAGTGGAGATTTCTGATGATTTAATTACAGGCCTCATCGCCCCATCATTAAATCCAAAGAAGCAAATCTAATGTGAACACTTAAATGTAATGTCACTCATTAGTCTCTAATGAACAGAAGCCGATTCCTTCCCCCAGAAACATCTGTAATGGAGAGCCGCGCCCCCCCCGATCCCGCGCAGCCGGGGGCACCTCAAGAGAGCGCCGCCGCGTCCCCCCAGTCCCGCACAGTGGGGGGCCCCTCAAAAGAGCGCCGGGCATGCTGGGAACTTCGGAAACCTGCGCATTCTTTGTCATTAGGAGAACGGTGGGAGGGCACTACAGATGAGGAGCGCCGGCAAAGCCTCTGGTGGTAATTCCGATACTCAAAGGTCGATCGGTTGAGTCAAACATGAAAATCTGGGACCAGAGATCGAAACGTTGGAGCGTTGGGCGCCGGTACAATCAGTGGGCCATTCCCCCAACAGAGGTCTCCACCCCTTCATGAAAGAGCCACCGGATTTATATCTAGCAAAACGTTTGAAGCCCCGATGAAGGGTGGCGGATGAGATTCCAGAATGCGTTGGACGCTCTTGTGATTTACTTTGTTGAATAAAAATCAACCGGACCCTTCAGCCCCAGACCCTTCAGCCCCGAACCCTTCAGCCCCGGACCCTTCAGCCCCGGACCCTTCGGCTGGCCAAAGACCGGGCCACTTTTTTGGCGATTCGGCACTTGCGTCGCTTTAACCGACAATTGCGCGGTCGTGCGACGTGGCTCCCAAACAAAATTGGCGTCCTTTTTTCCCCACAAATAGAGATTTCTTTTGGTGGTATTTGATCACCTCTGCGGTTTTTATTTTTTTTTGCGCTATAAACAAAAATAGAGCGACAATTTTGAATAAAAAAAGCAACATTTTTAACTTTTTTCTATAATAAATATCTGAAAAAATAAAATAAAAAAAACAATTATTTTCCTCAGTTTAGGGCGATACAAGAAGGCTGAGAGTTCATTCATTTTTCATTGTTGGGGCTCTCGCTGTTTAGCGTCAGACTGCGCCAGAATGGGAGACCCCCTGACCCCCGTATCCGAGATCCACAAACCGAAAATCCATTTCATTCATTTTTTATATTAAAGAAAACTCCTGGTCCATCCATGTCTCCATCCATCCATCCATCCTTCCATCCATCCATCCATGTCCCCATCCATCCATCCTTAGATCTGGCATGCAGGGAGGAGGGTGTGGCTTAGCTGAGTCCTATGAAGACTCCTGGGATGGATGACATCATTGTGGCCTAGACCAGAAACCAGGAAGTAACTGAAGAATTAAAAAAAAGAGTTGAATTGGAACGTCCGTTCCTAATGATGGGGGGATGGGGAGAACACGGAAGATCTGCCACAAAGTCTTCTGATGATAAACAGACCAGACAGGTCCTCTTTGTTGGAATGTAGGACGCAGCGCTGGGGAATTACGCGCCGGCTCTCTGATAAGGCGTCACGCGAGGGATGTTTGATGCGATAACTGCGAGCGCAGCGGCGAGAGATGACAGCCCGCTGCAGATCAATATGTCATAGGCCGGGGGGGAGGGGGCGCTGTGCAGATGGTGGAAAATTCCATCAAGAAAGCTCTTTAGATCATTTGCCGCATTCCATGAGCCTCTGTCCTCCGAAGAACTACAACTCCCAGCATGCCCTGCCTTCTGAGTAATGCAATCAGCTGGGACAGAGAGGAACCGGTACACCTGTGCAAGACTGAAGGGGAGGAGCCACTACACCTGTGCGAGACTAAAGGGGAGGAGCCGGTACACCTGTGCAAGACTGAAGGGGAGGAGCCGGTACACCTGTGCAAGACTGAAGGGGAGGAGCCGCTACACCTGTGCAAGACTGAAGGGGAGGAGCCGCTACACCTGTGCAACACTGAAGGGGAGGAGCCGTACACCTGTGCAAGACTGAAGGGGAGGAGCCGGTACACCTGTGCAAGACTGAAGGGGAGGAGCCGCTACACCTGTGCAAGACTGAAGGGGAGGAGCCGCTACACCTGTGCAAGACTGAAGGGGAGGAGTCAGTAAACCTGTGCAAGACTGAAGGGGAGGAGCCGCTACACCTGTGCAAGACTGAAGGGGAGGAGCCGCTACACCTGTGCAAGACTGAAGGGGTGGAGTCAGTAAACCTGTGCAAGACTGAAGGGGAGGAGCCGCTACACCTGTGCAAGACTGAAGGGGAGGAGCCGGTACACCTGTGCAAGACTGAAGGGGAGGAGCCGGTACACCTGTGCAAGACTGAAGGGGAGGGGACGCTACACCTGTGCAAGACTGAAGGGGAGGAGCCGGTACACCTGTGCAAGACTGAAGGGGAGGAGCTGGTACACCTGTGCAAGACTGAAGGGGAGGAGCCGGTACACCTGTGCAAGACTGAAGGGGAGGAGCCGCTACACTTGTGCAAGACTGAAGGGGAGGAGCCGGTACACCTGTGCAAGACTGAAGGGGAGGAGCCGCTACACTTGTGCAAGACTGAAGGGGAGGAGCCGGTACACCTGTGCGAGACTGAAGAGGAGGAGCCAGTACACTTGTGCAAGACTGAAGGGGGGCTGGGGGTCAGAAGCGGTGATAAAGTAATGGTGGAAAAGTGAGCCAGGGAGAGAGAAATAACCAGACAGGTAAAACATAAAAAAGTAATAATAATAATAATATTTACTTATTTATTTATAAACTAAAAAATGTATAAAAAATAAAAAACATTTTTGCAAAACAGAGAAAATCAATACTCTGGCGTGGAATAATCTCTGCGCTTCGGAGCTTTTAGTGGGGATGGTCCCCACTAGATATCTATTTTCTCACATGCAAATAGACCAATGAAGCCACCATGCGCGTTGCGTCCTTTTACCGCCGTCCACCTTTCACCTATTTTTTTCCCACCTATTTTTAGCTCTCTCTTTAACAAAACATCAAAACGTCCGCCGATCTCAGGAGTAGAACGCAAATCTAAAACGTCCATCTCGCTGCGCCCGAGGCTTCGCATTATCATAATGAGGGTCACCAGCAGTCAAACAGCCAGCGTTCCGCATGGAAATCATAACATGAATGTACGCTGCCACCGCCTCTTGTTTACGAATCTCCGGCGGTTAGCACGACCATTAGAAAACCGAATATAACGCCGACCGCGTTTCCAGGAGGATCATGGGGGGGGGATGTCTGTGGAACTTATTACAAATCCGACTTATAAGATTAACACGTCTGATTGGCGTTTGGCCGCCAATTAGCTCATATAAGCTGCATGTGGCGAGAGACGGCGCTGCGCAGGCACCGGGGGAGTGTTGTTACCAGCGCGGTGATTGCCCCGGCGCTCCGAGGAGACGCCGTCTTATTAACCTGCCGAGAATGATTTCAAACGAGGAAAACATGGATGACGTCCGCGGATCGCGCTGTTCAGAGACTGCAGGGAATGAAAACTGCAACAAACGTACATTGTATCCAGCAACTGCCATTTATCACTTTATATTCTCAGCCTGGCCTGTGATTGGATGACAGTCGGGGGCCACGCTGCAGGTTACAGCTGAAAGCAGAGCAGGAAAAAAAGATACAAAAATGCAACTTTGTGATCATTCCAATGTAAAGTCCAAAGTATGAAAAAGACACAAATGTACAAACTCCCCTCCGTGCTGCAGAATCCCTGAGATATGAATGGTCTTCTCTACGCGTTTCGCATGACAACACATATACAAAAAACATTGGGTGATCAGTGGGAAGAATGTCCCTTACATTGGTGATCAGTGGGAAGAATGTCCCTTACATTGGAGATCAGTGGGAAGAATGTCCCTTACATTGGTGATCAGTGAGAAGAATGTCCCTTACATTGGTGATCAGTGGGAAGAATGTCCCTTACATTGGAGATCAGTGGGAAGAATGTCCCTTACATTGGTGATCAGTGGGAAGAATGTCCCTTACATTGGTGATCAGTGAGAAGAATGTCCCTTACATTGGTGATCAGTGGGAAGAATGTCCCTTACATTGGTGATCAGTGGGAAGAATGTCCCTTACATTGGTGATCAGTGGGAAGAATGTCCCTTACATTGGTGATCAGTGGGAAGAATGTCCCTTACATTGGTGATCAGTGGGAAGAATGTCCCTTACATTGGTGATCAGTGGGAAGAATGTTCCTTACATTGGTGATCAGTGAGAAGAATGTCCCTTACATTGGTGATCAGTGGGAAGAATGTCCCTTACATTGGTGATCAGTGAGAAGAATGTCCCTTACATTGGTGATCAGTGGGAAGAATGTCCCTTACATTGGTGATCAGTGGGAAGAATGTCCCTTACATTGGTGATCAGTGGGAAGAATGTCTCCTTACATTGGTGATCAGTGAGAAGAGTGTCCCTTACATTGGTGATCAGTGAGAAGAATGTCCCTTACATTGGTGATCAGTGAGAAGAATTTCCCTTACATTGGTGATCAGAGGGAAGAATGTCCCTTACATTGGTGATCAGTGAGAAGAATGTCCCTTACATTGGTGATCAGTGAGAAGAATGTCCCTTACATTGGTGATCAGTGGGAAGAATGTCCCTTACATTGGTGATCAGTGAGAAGAATGTCCCTTACATTGGTGATCAGTGGGAAGAATGTCCCTTACATTGGTGATCAGTGAGAAGAATGTCCCTTACATTGGTGATCAGTGGGAAGAATGTCCCTTACATTGGTGATCAGTGGGAAGAATGTCCCTTACATTGGTGATCAGTGGGAAGAATGTCCCTTACATTGGTGATCAGTGGGAAGAATGTCCCTTACATTGGTGATCAGTGAGAAGAGTGTCCCTTACATTGGTGATCAGTGAGAAGAATGTCCCTTACATTGGTGATCAGTGAGAAGAATGTCCCTTACATTGGTGATCAGTGGAAAGAATGTCCCTTACATTGGTGATCAGTGAGAAGAATGTTCCTTACATTGGTGATCAGTGAGAAGAATGTCCCTTACATTGGTGATCAGTGAGAAGAATGTCCCTTACATTGGTGATCAGTGGGAAGAATGTCCCTTACATTGGTGATCAGTGGGAAGAATGTCCCTTACATTGGTGATCAGTGAGAAGAATGTTCCTTACATTGGTGATCAGTGGGAAGAATGTTCCTTACATTGGTGATCAGTGGGAAGAATGTTCCTTACATTGGTGATCAGTGAGAAGAATGTCCCTTACATTGGTGATCAGTGAGAAGAATGTCCCTTACATTGGTGATCAGTGGGAAGAATGTCCCTTACATTGGTGATCAGTGAGAAGAATGTCCCTTACATTGGTGATCAGTGAGAAGAATGTCCCTTACATTGGTGATCAGTGAGAAGAATGCCCCTTACATTGGTGATCAGTGGGAAGAATGTCCCTTACATTAGTGATCAGTGGGAAGAATGTTCCTTACATTGGTGATCAGTGAGAAGAATGTCCCTTACATTGGTGATCAGTGGGAAGAATGTCCCTTACATTGGTGATCAGTGGGAAGAATGTCCCTTACATTGGTGATCAGTGGGAAGAATGTCCCTTACATTGGTGATCAGTGGGAAGAATGTTCCTTACATTGGTGATCAGTGAGAAGAATGTCCCTTACATTGGTGATCAGTGGGAAGAATGTCCCTTACATTGGTGATCAGTGGGAAGAATGTCCCTTACATTGGTGATCAGTGGGAAGAATGTCCCTTACATTGGTGATCAGTGAGAAGAATGTTCCTTACATTGGTGATCAGTGGGAAGAATGTCCCTTACGTTGGTGATCAGTGGGAAGAATGTCCCTTACATTGGTGATCAGTGAGAAGAATGTCCCTTACATTGGTGATCAGTGAGAAGAATGTTCCTTACATTGGTGATCAGTGAGAAGAATGTCCCTTACATTGGTGATCAGTGGGAAGAATGTTCCTTACATTGGTGATCAGTGAGAAGAATTTCCCTTACATTGGTGATCAGTGGGAAGAATGTTCCTTACATTGGTGATCAGTGAGAAGAATGTCCCTTACATTGGTGATCAGTGGGAAGAATGTTCCTTACATTGGTGATCAGTGAGAAGAATGTCCCTTACATTGGTGATCAGTGAGAAGAATGTCCCTTACATTGGTGATCAGTGAGAAGAATGTCCCTTACATTGGTGATCAGTGGGAAGAATGTTCCTTACATTGGTGATCAGTGAGAAGAATGTCCCTTACATTGGTGATCAGTGAGAAGAATGTCCCTTACATTGGTGATCAGTGAGAAGAATGTTCCTTACATTGGTGATCAGTGAGAAGAATGTCCCTTACATTGGTGATCAGTGAGAAGAATGTCCCTTACATTGGTGATCAGTGGGAAGAATGTCCCTTACATTGGTGATCAGTGAGAAGAATGTCCCTTACATTGGTGATCAGTGAGAAGAATGTTCCTTACATTGGTGATCAGTGAGAAGAATGTCCCTTACATTGGTGATCAGTGAGAAGAATGTCCCTTACATTGGTGATCAGTGAGAAGAATGTCCCTTACATTGGTGATCAGTGAGAAGAATGTCCCTTACATTGGTGATCAGTGGGAAGAATGTCCCTTACATTGGTGATCAGTGAGAAGAATGTCCCTTACATTGGTGATCAGTGAGAAGAATGTCCCTTACATTGATGATCAGTGGGAAGAATGTCCCTTACATTGGTGATCAGTGGGAAGAATGTCCCTTACATTGGTGATCAGTGAGAAGAATGTCCCTTACATTGGTGATCAGTGAGAAGAATGTTCCTTACATTGGTGATCAGTGTGAAGAATGTCCCTTACATTGGTGATCAGTGAGAAGAATGTCCCTTACATTGGTGATCAGTGGGAAGAATGTCCCTTACATTGGTGATCAGTGGGAAGAATGTCCCTTACATTGGTGATCAGTGGGAAGAATGTCCCTTACATTGGTGATCAGTGGGAAGAATGTCCCTTACATTGGTGATCAGTGGGAAGAATGTCCCTTACATTGGTGATCAGTGAGAAGAATGTCCCTTACATTGGTGATCAGTGGGAAGAATGTCCCTTACATTGGTGATCAGTGAGAAGAATGTTCCTTACATTGGTGATCAGTGAGAAGAATGTTCCTTACATTGGTGATCAGTGAGAAGAATGTCCCTTACATTGGTGATCGGTGGGAAGGTCATTGGATGTGATCCGGCAGCACAGACAGTTCCATTGCAGAGGGGTGTAATGAAGATGTTCTTCTATAAAGCTGGGCATTCAGCAGCAGGAATTTGCGTAGATTTGTTCATCGGGAAGTATTGTCTGTGTAGCTGGGCCGTCATAAGCCGCTCCGATTTTAAGGAAGCTTTAATTTAATCCCCGGAGGAGTCGGCGTGATTGGAGCTCACAAGCCTGGCTGAGCTGCCTGAGGTTTGATCCGCGGCTAAAGACACCTCCAGCACCGACTTTGTTCTGCTAATTATGATCCGATCACCATGTGCTGAGCGGAGCTGCCAGAGACCCGCCACCCTCTACTTATTATACATTTATATAGCTCTGACATATACCGCAGCGCTGTACAGAGGAGCTTACACTCTAATGTCCCCTCCCCCCCACAGTCATATCAGTCTCTGTACAGAGGAGCTTACACTCTAATGTCCCCTCCCCCCCACAGTCACATCAGTCTCTGTACAGAGGAGCTTACACTCTAATGTCCCCTCCCCCCACATCACATCAGTCTCTGTACAGAGGAGCTTACACTCTAATGTCCCCTCCCCCCACAGTCACATCAGTCTCTGTACAGAGGAGCTTACACTCTAATGTCCCCTCCCCCACAGTCACATCAGTCTCTGTACAGAGGAGCTTACACTCTAATGTCCCCTCCCCCCCCCCCCCCCTCACATCAGTCTTTTCTGTAGTAGAATTTGGGGATGTCCCCCCCCCCCCCCCCCCCCCCACACACACATTACATTACATGGTAAAGAAGACAGAAGAATAGACATTATTTTTTTCATTACTTACTACTGAGATCATCTGCCAGGAATGGCTCGGGGTCCTGGGGGTCCCGGGGGGAAGGGGGAGGGGGGGGAAGGAGCTGGAGAACCAGCGTGTCCCAGGCGAGCCACGCCGAGTGACAAGCCGCTACCCCCGGGGGCACATCAGATGCTGTTTGTACTACAATGGAGATGTGATTTGGGATTCTTCGCAGATAATCCTGACGGATTCTGGCAAGAAATTCTTCCAGGCGTCTGTCAGTGAGAGGAAACCGGTAGTACAGGCCACATGTGCAAAATGACGGTTGCCTGGCTGTCTCCGGGGGAAGCTATGGGGATGTCAACTCCATGTTAATGGCCTTGGCTTTGGAATGGGATGTCCACCAAGCTCCCGGAGGTGTGATGGTGAGTTGCCCTCAGAGCTTTGGCAAAATGGTGTATTATTGGGTGAGATCGATCTCAGGTGATATTCAAAAACAAATGCAGATAGTTGACATGGCTTTGGACCAACCTTTCTTGGGGAGGGGGCAACTCCATATTAATGGCTAATTTGGAGGTGGGGGTTGTGGAGGTCAATTCCATATAAATGGCCTTGGCTTTGGAATGGGATGTCCACCAAGCTCCTGGAGGTGTGATGGTGAGTTGCCCTCAGAGCTTTGGCAAAATGGTGTATTATTGGGTGAGATCGATCTCAGGTGATATTCAACAACAAATGCAGATAATCCACAACAACTTAAAATACTGGTGGCAATAATTCCGTCCCTGATTGGTTTTGGGCCAACCTTTCTTTAGGGAGGGGGTTGAACTTTACATGAATGTCCATTTTTTATGGAGGTCAACTCTTTACCAATGGCCTTGGTTTTGGAATGGGATGTCCAACAAGCTCCTGGAGGTGTCATGGTGAGAGCTTTGGCAAAATGGTGTATTATTGGGTGAGATCGATCTCAGTTGATGTTCAGCAACAAATAGCAGATAGTTGGCATGGCTTTGGGCCAACCTTTCTTGGGACGGGGGCATCTCCATAATAATGGCCATTTTGGGGGTGGGGGTTGTGGAGGCCAACTCTATACTAATGGCCTTGGCTTTGGAATGGGATGTCCACCAAGCTCATGGAGGTGTGATGGTGAGTTGCCCACATAATTTTGGCAGGCAACTCCATAAAAATGGCCATTTTGGGGGGCTAATGAAATCAACTTCATATTAATGGCCATGGCTTTGGAATGGGATGTCCACCAAGGTGTGATGGTGAGTTGCCCACAGAGCTTTGCTCATGTAGCGTATTAAAGGATCAGATGGATCTCAGGTGATATTCAACAACAAATGCAGATAATCCACAACGACTTAAAATACCGGAGACAATGATTTTGTCCCTGATTGGTTTTGGGCCAACCTTTATTTGGGTTGGGGGAAGAACTTTACATTAATGTCCATTTTGGGGGTGGGGGTTGTGGAGGTCAACTCTATACTGATGGCCTTGGCTTTGGAAAAAGATGTCCACCAAGCTCCCGGAGGTGTGATGGTGAGTTGCCCACAAAGCTTTGGCAAAATGGTGTATTATTGGGTCCGATCGATCTCAGTTGATGTTCAAAAACAAATGCAGATAGTTAAAATGGCTTTGGGCCAACCTTTCTTGGGGAGGGGGCAACTCCATATTAATGGCTAATTTGGGGGTGGGGGTTGTGGAGGTCAATTCCCTATAAATGGCCTTGGCTCCCGGAGGTGTAATGGTGAGTTGCCCACAAAGCTTTGGCAAAATGGTGTATTATTGGGTCAGATGGATCTCAGGTGACATTCAGCAACAAATGCAGATAGTTGACATGGCTTTGGACCAACCTTTCTTGGGGAGGGGGCACCTCCATTAAAATGGCCATTTTGGGGATGGGGGTTGCGGAGGTGAACTCTATACTAATGGCCTTGGCTTTGGAATAGGTTGTCCACCAAGCTCTTGGAGGTGTAATGGTGCGTTGTCAACAGAGCTTTGCTCATATAGCGTATTAAAGGATCAGATGGATCTCAGGTGATATTCAACAACAAAAGCAGATAATCCACAACGACTTAAAATACCGGAGGCAATGAGCCCGTCCCTGATTGGTCACACTGGGTCGTGTGCCATTTTTGCCCTTCTCTCTTCGTACCTGACCTCCATAGAGACATCTGTCCACATACCATCCAGTGGATTATCCATGCGCTCTGTTGTGTCTAGACCAGTGATGGGGAATCTCGGCCCCCCGGATGTTTTGGAACTACATTTCCCATGATGCTCCTGCACTCTGCAGGGTAGGTGAGCATCATGGGAAATGTAGTTCCAAAACATCTGGGGTGCCGAGGTTCACCATCACTGGTCTAGATGAAATGTCGCGTCGATCCCTGGAATATCAGATCCTTCGGCCTTTCTATAGTTACACTGGAAAGCCGCTGGTTGTCTCTGTAGAAGTGAGAGATCTGGATTCTCCTATTATGGTGACAAATTATAATTTTATCCCTTCTTCTCCCGCTGAGCGACCGGCTGATTGGTGCCTACGGCAGCTGTCGCTTCCTCGCGGGGGAATCGCAGATGGTTGGGGCAAACGGCTCTGCGGCACGTATGAACGGTCGTGAAGACCCCTGCCCCCCGGGCATTGCCAGAGGTTAGGCTGTAGCTGGCACAGTTCTGAAAGCAGGTCAGCCATTAGAGAGCCAATGTCAAGGCCGGTAGACCAAGAGAGGACCTGCCAAATGTCAGAGAAGCACTGGGTGTCACGTGACCTCTCAGCGCGGCGTAAGAGACGCGGGCACAGAACGGGTAGAAGGTGGCGGAGGGCAGGTCCTGGCAGGTGTGAGGGACATATGTTTTCCCACGGTGACAACACAGAAATTAACATCAGGACTTTGCATGCAGGATCCTTCTGTACGGTGAAGAGTATCACGCGTCTCACGCCTCGGACACGCGACCGGGCTTTCCGACGGGAAAACTGCAAGGAGAGCTTTTGGCCGGGAATCCCGTCCGTGTGTACGGCGCTCCCTCGCAGTTTTTACGTCGGGAAAACTGCCAAAATCCACCAGCGTCGGAATTCCCGAGCCTATGTACGAGGCATCACTCTGCAATCCACAGCAGCCAATCAGAACACATCTTGGTTGAAATTTTGATTGGTAGAAATTAATCAAGAAACATGCTTCTCCCTATAAAAAAAAAATCTCTAATCAATAAATAAGCAGATATCGGTGTTTATGTATGGAAATCGGCAGAAATAGCGCACGTTCGCTCGCTAGTCATCTGAAGCTGAAGGTGTACTTTAACCCTTCCACTGCCAGAGAAGTTTCCTCTTTTTTTTCCCTCACATGCTTAGGCCTGAGAATTAGTTAAATCTCCCCAAACATTAAAGCCCAGATTCACAGAGAGCGGGCGCACATTACGCCGCCGTAGAGCAAACACTGTACGGCACGCCAACGCAGCGTGGAGAGGCAAGCATTGCATTCAGCAAGCCAGTGCTCCAAAGGCTGCACCAGCGTGGCGTGGGTTTCGAAGGCGCACGCTGGCGTAGGTGGAAGTGGGCGTGACCCCATGCAAATGAGGCGTGACCCCATGCAAATGATGGGCCGAGCGCCAGACAGGTACGTATCACAAACTGCGCCATGACGTGGACGCAAGTCTCACAACCACGCCGGCACAACTGCCTAAGCTACGCTGGATCACTGCATACGCCGTGAACATAACGTACGCCCAGCCAGACACACGTCCAACGCACAATACGCCGGCTTGTGTTCCCTGGTGCAGACCCTTTATGGGGAATAACTTTACGCCGTACGTACAACTTGCATCGGGCGCACGCAGGTTCGTGAATCGCCGTATTTCCCTCATTTGCATGTTTGAATGGCTAATCAATGGGAGCGGCACCATGCGCCCAGCCTAAATGTGAGCCCACCCTACGCCGGCGTGAGCAAGATACGTCGGCGGGGTGTAGCCTGTTTTTAGGCGCATGTTGGTTCGTGGGTCTGCCGCACACATACGCCGGCGCACATTTGCACTTACGTCGGCGTAACGTGTTATACGTTGGTGTAAGTGCTTTGTGAATCTGGCCCATTGTGTCATTTCTTCAGTGTTGTCACATGAAAAGATACAAGAAAAGTGACTGAGGGGTGTACTTACTTTTGTCAGATACTGTGTATATATATATATGCTGACTGTTGGCTGTCAGGTAGAAGTAGATATACTGTAGATATCTGTGAGGGGTGTACTTACTATTGTGAGATTCTGTATATATATTTTCATACCTTTTCTGCGGCGGCGCGGGGGGGGGGGGGGGGGATGATCGGCAGTGGCGGCGGCGGGTGGGAGGGGATGTAAATCGGCGAGGATAGAAGCGCTACCTCTGCTGTATTTTCTCTGAACGCTGAGAGAGGGACGCTGTGCCCTTTGTGAGTAAAAACACAGAGCGCCCCCCTGGGAGGGTAACAAGAGACGCTGAACCCGTGTAACCCGCTTCCCAGCAACCACAGTCAATGCGGCCGCTTCACCAGCCGCAATATTTACCAGTCATCCTCCCTCAGCAGTTCTGCGCCTCGCCTGTGCGAGACACAAAGACGAGGACTACAGAGCCCCTTCCCTCCCTACAGAGCCCCTCCCTCCCTACAGAACCCCTCCCTCTCTACAGAGCCCCTCCCCTCCCTACAGAGCCCCTCCCTCCCTACAGAACCCCTCCCTCCCTACAGAACCCCTTCCTCCCTACAGAGCCCCTCCCCTCCCTACAGAGCCCCTCCCTCCCTACAGAGCCCCCTCCCTTCCCTACAGAACCCCTCCCTCCCTACAGAGCCCCATCCCTCCCTACAGAGCCCCTCCCCTCCCTACAGAGCCCCTCCCTCCCTACAGAGCCCCTCCCCTCCCTACAGAGCCCCTCCCTCCCTACAGAGCCCCTCCCCTCCCTACAGAGCCCCTCCCTCCCTACAGAGCCCCCTCCCTTCCCTACAGAACCCCTCCCTACAGAGCCCCCTCCCTTCCCTACAGAGCCCCATCCCTCCCTACAGAGCCCCTCCCCTCCCTACAGAGCCCCTCCCCTCCCTACAGAACCCCACCCCTCCCTACAGAGCCCCTCCCTCCCTACAGAGCCGCATCCCTCCCTACAGAGCCCCTCCCTCCCTACAGAGCCCCTCCCTCCCTACAGAGCCCCTCCCTACAGAGCCCCTTCCCTCCCTACAGAGCCCCTCCCTTCCTATAGAGCCCCTCCCTCCCTACAGAGCCCCTCCCTCCCATGCAGCAACCCGGAGATCAGCGGCACAGACAATCCCTTCAAGGGAAATCGATCAGAGAATGAGAAACGCCCGCTGAGGGGAAAGCACTGCGACCGCGCAATGCAGAACGTCCGCGCCGTCATCCATCGCAGCCAGACTAGGGTGCCCACGTGTCCCGGGATTGTCCCGCAATTAGCATTTGTGTCCCGTGTCCCGGATTGCCCGGGATTGTCCCGCAATTCACATTTGTGTCCCGGATTGCCCGGGATTGTCCCGCAATTCGCATTTGTGTCCCGGGCACCTTCCTTCCGGGACAATACAGTGTCCCCGAATGAAATAAGGACACACAGCCACCCTAATAGACAATTGGCAAACTGGTTGCTAGGGCCGCCCTGCCCGGGGTCCAGCGGCCGGTGATGTCACATTCGCAGAGTCTCAGAGTGAGGCCGAGAGGAGCGAGGCCTTTACCCGGTGCCGCCCTGCGCTCCGAGTCCACCCACCTCCGACCGCGGAAGCAGCACCTCCTGACTCCTCCAGGCTTCAGTGACCTCCCGGTGGCTAGCTTAGATCCACGGCCCGGCTGCCCGTCCCGACTCCTTGACTTCTCCTCCCCCCGTCCGCGGCCCGAGCCGCCCGACTGTCTGAGGGGGAGGGGCCCAGCCTGGATCAGGTAACAAAGACCGGTACTCAACCGAACAACCAGACCAGTCCAGATTAGAAGGTGATTGGAACCGGATTGGAGCAGGTCAGGTGACAAGTCGGGGGCTCTGGTTGGGGACAGTACAGTAGTAAATGAGGTTGACAAAGTGGGGCCCTGCCCAAGGGGGCAATAAAAAATAAAGCTGACACGTGGGGGACAATAAAAAATGAGGCTGACAAGTGGGGGGGCAATAAAAAATGAGGCTGACAAGTGGGGGGCAATAAAAAATGAGGCTGACAAGTGGGGGGCAATAAAAAATGAGTAGGATGCTATCCAGGGCCCTGGGGACCACCGGGCTCCTTAGAGGTCAGGGAGGGGGAGGGGCTTTGGGTGCTGACGAAAAAGAATTCCCATTCACCATGAAGATCGAGTAAAGTGCAGCACCTCCTCGGACGGACAATGCAGAGCCCAGAAGACCCCTGCAGCGTCTCCGACTGAAAGGATCCTCTCAGGCGGCAGAAATGTGAAGCGCTCGGAGGATCTCGGAGACGTTGCTGACGCCGGCGCTGTCACGGATGGTTCGTCTCCCGCAGATCGATCCGAAGAATTCGCCTCCCGTCTGCAGATTCTGGAAGTCCTGAGTTTGCACTTTTGTCCCGCCGCGTCTCGTCGCACATCTGTTCCCCTTTAAGGCGTCGCTCCGCCGCGGCGGCTCTGCAGGCGGCGATTATGCGCTTCACGTGGAAATCCTCATTTGTGACCCAAATGTTTTATAAAAAATAAAAAAAACTGTGAAAAAATAAATAAAATCAAGTAAAATCAATCCGATTTTTTTTTTTAAAGCTCCCCGTCCCGACGAGCTCGCGCGCGGAAGCGAACGCACACGTGGGCGGCGCCCCCGCGGTCAGTAGAGCGAGAGCAATAATTCTAGTTCTGGACACCAGTGGAAGTGTGGTATCATTTCAGCCACAGATACAACGATGGGGCATCAGGACGGCCATCACAAATTGTGGGGCCCCTTACACAGCTTTAGGCAGGGCCCCTTATAGGTGTAATGCCTGTACCCCCCTGATGGCAGCCCTGTGGGCAGGGCTGTGTTAATGAGAGGGCACTGCCCAGGGGCCCCAGCTGCATTGGGGGCCCCTGCACCTTCCCTAACGCAGCTGGACCTTGAGCCCATGCTGCCCTAAAATTGGGGGCCCCATGATGGCACTGAGAGTGATAGACACACAGGGGGGGCAGTCTGCCTCCTACCTACTTGATGTCCGTTTACCTGCACTGTCATCATTGTAGGGGCCCCAGAGCATTACTTTGCCCAGGGGCCCGTGATGCTATTAAGACGGCCCTTCCCTGTGGGGCATAATTCCTTCTACTGACACCAACGATGGGGCACCATTCCTCTCATTAATAGCTACTGGGCACCAGTCTTCCTCCTACTGACCACGCCGGAGGCATTATCTGCCCCCACTGGCCACAGTCTGCCCCTCCCCCCCCGGACCCCCCAAAGTCTTTGTTTAGAAAGTCTGGACACCCGTTGCCTTAGAGGAACCCTTGAAATAATTTTGGGGTCTCAGACCAACTCATCGGGGGGTCGATAGTAAAAACACTCCTTTACATTGCAGAGCTTGGAAGGGGGGTTTGGGTGGGGGGGTTTGCTATCTTCGCCCTGGGCACCAAATGGCCTTGTCCCGGCACTGGCATCACATGGGGGGTAAGTCAGCCACAGTCTGAGGACCCCCGAACAATCCTCGGGAAGGACCCCTCATCTGAGAATGGCGTCTTTCCCTTCCTTGGAGGTCGAAGCTTCAGAATAATGAACAAGTTCCATTCGTCCTTCGTATCATGTTGTATCATTTTGTATCATTTTGTATCATTTTGTATCATTTTGAGGAAAGAGTTAATCTCCAGCGAGGTGACGGATAAAACGCCTCTGGTGCCCCCGCTGGTCGGGAGGACGAGGCGCAGACAGTTGTTGGCGGAGGTAATATATCTTGTGAAAGTCACCCGTATGGGGCGGCGGAGGGCGGCCAGCGATCCTCCTGACCGCACGTCTCCGTCAGCCCAGCAGGTTTATGATAATGCGCCTTGTAAACAGGAAAAGGGCGAATGGAACGGACGCTCCTCGCCGAAACGCCGCCAGAAAGTCGCAAAGTATCCTCCTGATCAGTGAAGGATAAATTAAGTGGTGACAACAAACCATTATCGTTCATTATGGGCCCCCGGGGTCCCCACCGCTCCCGGGACAAGGCGCTAATTACACCGCCAAAGGTCAAAGGTCACTCGGGGGGCCGCTCCCGGGACAAGCCGCTAATTACACCGCCAAAGGTCACTCGGGGGGCCGCCCCCCGACCCTTCACATGACTTGTCCTCAGTGTCCGCACTGCTACTATAACTCTTCTGCACTACTACTACACCACCAGGGCTGCCATCAGGAATTTTGGGGCCCCTTACACAGCTTCAGGCATGGGTCCCCTGGAGCAGAGAATGGGGGGGGGCGCGAATTGAGAATCAGGGGGGGGGGGCTGAGAATTGAGGTGGGAGGGGGGTTTGGGGAGCTGACAAAAAAAAGGAGGGGTTCCAGCTGGGGACCATCAGGCCCCTTACAGGTGTACTGCCTGTACCCCCCTGATGGCAGCCCTGCACACCACTACCACACAGAGGCGGCTCTTCAATTAGGCAAATTAGGCGGTCGCCTAAGGCCTCGCACTCACAGGGGCCTCGCGGCTACCTAATTTGCCTCTGCTTGAATTTTTTTACCCAATATGGGCATGGTGGGCCCTCGTGTCTAAGATTTGATTAAGGCCTCACAAGGCCTAGAGCCGCCTCTACTACCACATCATTACTACAACCTTCTACACTACAGCACATCCATGAATGAGCCTTCTCTCCCCACCGCCATCGATGAGCCCCTCCCATGACCCTGCCTCTGGTTGGCCGGTTCTCCATCCTTGGACCACGTTTGGTTGGTCCTGACCACTGCAGACCGGAAACATCCCACAAGAGCGGCAGTGTTGGGGTCTCTCTGACCCCGTCGCCTACAATCCTCACACACGTCCTTTTTGTTCACTTGCTGCCTAATACATCCCCACCCACTTCCAGATGTCATTGCAACCAGATAATCCCCGTCCCACGTCCCCTGTCATTGGCCGCTGTGTATAGAGACTGCGGACCACGTTTTTTTCCCCGTCGTTAAAGCGTACACACAACAGTTTTTCACGACGAGAAATAATAGAGCAGGTTCTAAATTTTTAATGCCCATTTTTCGCGACGAGAAAAAACTGCTCTGGACCCCGCACACCATCGTTTTTAATGACCAATTTAAAAATCGCCATTTTTCTCGTCATGAAAAAACGGCCGTGTGTAAGCGGCATATCACTCGATTCATGGCTAGAAGGGGATTAGTCAGGACCAGGCAGGGGTCGTGGCAGGCAGGATGGTAGACAGGACCAGGCAGGGGTCGTGGCAGGCAGGAGGGTAGTCAGGACCAGGCAGGGGTCGTGGCAGGCAGCAGGTTCCAGGAGATCTCTGGGGGGAGGTTCCAGGAGATCTCTGGGGGGAGGTTCCAGGAGATCTCTGGGGGGAGGTTCCCGGAGATCTCTAGGGGGAGGTTCCCGGAGACCTCTGGGGGGAGGTTCCGGAGATCTCTGGGGGGAGGTTCCAGGAGATCTCTGGGGGGAGGTTCCCGGAGATCTCTGGGGGGAGGTTCCCGGAGATCTCTGGGGGGAGGTTCCCGGAGATCTCTGGGGGGAGGTTCCCGGAGATCTCTGGGGGGAGGTTCCAGGAGATCTATGGGGGGAGGTTCCCGGAGATCTCTGGGGGGGTTCCTGGAGATCTCTAGGGGGAGGTTCCCGGAGATCTCTAGGGGGGAGGTTCCCAGAGATCTCTGGGGGGAGGTTCCCGGAGATCTCTGGGGGGAGGTTCCCGGAGATCTCTAGGGGAGGTTCCTGGAGATCTCTGGGGGGAGGTTCCCGGAGACCTCTGGGGGGAGGTTCCCGGAGATCTCTGGGGGGAGGTTCCCGGAGATCTCTAGGGGGAGGTTCCCGGAGATCTCTGGTTGGGAGGTTCCCTGAGATCTCTGGGGGGAGGTTCCCGGAGATCTCTAGGGGGAGGTTCCTGGAGATCTCTGGGGGGAGGTTCCCGGAGATCTCTGGGGGGAGGTTCCCGGAGATCTCCTCCTTGTATTCTATAGATTATTATTACATTGTTACTGAGGGTAGTAATGGATGGCTGAGATCTCTGGGGGGAGGTTCGCGGAGATCTCTGGGGGGAGGTTCCCAGAGATCTCTGGGGGGAGATTCCCGGAGATCTCTGGGGGGGAGGTTCCCGGAGATCTCTGGGGGAAGGTTCCCGGAGATCTCTGGGGGGAGGTTCCCGGAGATCTCTAGGGGGAGGTTCCCGGAGATCTCTGGGGGGAGGTTCCCGGAGATCTCTGGGGGGAGGTTCCCGGAGATCTCTGGGGGGAGGTTCCCGGAGATCTCTAGGGGGAGGTTCCCGGAGATCTCTGGGGGGAGGTTCCAGGAGATCTCTAGGGGGAGGTTCCCGGAGATCTCTGGGGGGAGGTTCCCGGAGATCTCTAGGGGGGGTTCCCAGAGATCTCTGGGGGGAGGTTCCCGGAGATCTCTGGGGGGAGGTTCCTGGAGATCTCTGGGGGGGGGTTCCCGGAGATCTCTAGGGGGAGGTTCCCGGAGATCTCTGGGGGGAGGTTCCCGGAGATCTCTAGGGGGGGTTCCCGGAGATCTCTGGGAGGAGGTTCCCGGAGATCTCTGGGGGGAGGTTCCCGGAGATCTCTGGGGGGAGGTTCCCAGAGATCTCTAGGGTGAGGTTCCCGGAGATCTCTGGGGGGGAGGTTCCCGGAGATCTCTGGGGGGAGGTTCCCGGAGATCTCTGGGGGGAGGTTCCCGGAGATCTCTAGGGGGAGGTTCCCGGAGATCTCTGGGGGGAGGTTCCCGGAGATCTCTGGGGGAGGTTCCCGGAGATCTCTAGGGGGAGGTTCCCAGAGATCTCTGGGGGGAGGTTCCAGGAGATCTCTAGGGGGAGGTTCCCGGAGATCTCTGGGGGGAGGTTCCCGGAGATCTCTAGTGGGAGGTTCCCGGAGATCTCCTCCCTGTATTCTATAGATTATTATTACATTGTTACTGAGGGTAGTAATGGATGGCGGCGGAGCTGAGGAACTCGGGTTGGGTTAGACCAGTGTTTCTCAATTCCAGTCCTCAGGCCCCCCCAACAGGTCAGGTTTTCAGGATTTCCATTATTTTGCACAGGTGATTTGATCAGTTTCACTGCCTTAGTAATCACCACAGCCTTTTCATCTGAGGGAAATCCTGAAAACATGACCTGTTGGGGGGGTCTGAGGACTGGAATTGAGAAACACTGGGTTAGACTGACACTTGAAGTGATGGGCAGAGACAGTGAGGAGACGGAGCGCTCACATGCACGGGGCCCCCGGGGGCCGCAGCCCTGCGCACACTGCAGCAACTGGTGTGTCAATAAATGTGTCTGCTCATTGTGCATCATTATCACCGCTCCTCCTGCATGTCCCTGGGACCCCCGCCAGTCAGGCCCGGGCTGCTCTCTGTAGGACCGCCGGGACGTCAAAAGCTGAAGCTGCGGAAATTCCTGCAGAGGATCCCCAGGGCCCCCCCTACATCAGATGCAGAGTTTGTGCCGGACCCGGAGAGTTTCCATAGAAACCGCAACATGCGCGGAACAATTAGGCTGAAATGCTGAGGTCCATTCCTCAGGACACGGGCGGGAGAAGACGTCGGAGGAAGAAGACGATAAAGTCCGGCGTTTCACATCGCCGAACAAGATGCTATTATGTCTTCTTATGAATTATTGAAGGTTCTAAGAGCTCCTTTCAGAGGGCGAGACGCATAATGGTCAGAAAAGAATATCTGGCTTCCTAGAAGAGGGAAAGTCAGGATCCCCTCGGGGGCCACTCCATGAGACACCAGACTTACTGCTAATTAGCTGCTTGGGTTCCGCATCTTTCAGGGATTAAAGTGTACAATCTGTTTTAAAAAATGCAAACTATCAGATTTAGGAGGGGGGAGGGGGCTGAAATCACAACCTACCACCAACTTACATTGAACCTTCCCTTCCTCCAAGGCAGGCAGCAAATTGGCAATCTCATATGAACTGTGTGTGGGGTCTGGGTGGCACCGCCGAATCACTGGGCAGACCTGATGCATACTGTGAAGGGGTCTGAGTAGGACCACCAGTCAAACCTGAGGCTGACTGTTGTTGGGGTCTAAGTGGGACCACCAGTCGAACCTGAGAAATACTGTGGTTGGGGATCCAGGTGGCACCACTGGTAAATTCAGAAGCTTTTTTCTGGTTGGGGTCTGAGTGGAACCACTGGTCAAACCTGAGGCATATTGTATTTTGGGCCTAAGTGGGACCACTGGTCAAACCTGAGGTAGACTGTGGTTGGGGTCTGGGTGGGACCACCGGTTGAACCTGAGGCATATTGTATTTGGGGTCTAAGTGGGACCACTGGTCAAACCTGAGGCAGACTATGGTTGGGGTCTGGGTGGGACCAACGACCGAACCTGAGGAAAATTGTGGTTGGAGTTTGAGTGGGACCACTGGTCAAACCTGAAGTAGACTGTGTTTAGGGCCTGGGTGGGACAACCAGTCGAACCTGAGGCATACTGCGGTTGGGGTCCGGGTTTGACCACTGGTAAATTCAGAGGCTTTTTTGTGGTTGGGGTCTGAGTGGAACCACTGGTCAAACCTGATACATATTGTATTTGGGGTCTAAGTGGGACCACTGGTCAAACCTGAGGCATATTGTGGTTGGGGTCTGGGTGGGACCACTGGTTGATCCTGAGACAAATTGTGATTGTTGTCTTTGTGGGACCACTGGTCAAACCCGAGGCATACTGTGGTTGGACTCTAAGTGGTACCACCTGTCGAATCTGAGGCAGACTGTGGTTGGGGTCTGGGTGGGACCACCGGTTTCTGGGTGGACCTGAATCATACTGTGGGCAAGGTTTTTTCGCGGGACCACTGCTGACTGGGCAGACTTGTTGCATACTGTAGGTGGGGTCAACTGTGTTTTGGGGACCAGAACTAAAACATTGGCTAGATAGATAGACAATAGACTTTTCCGTTGGCCCAACACCTGGAATTTGGAGATCCCGTAAAATTGTTTGTCTTTAAGTTTTCATCAGCTGAGGTAAAACACCCAGAGGACGCCTGTCTATGGCCAGGGATATGGACAGATCTTGAGGACGCCTGTCTATGGCCGGGGATATGGACAGATCTTGAGGACGCCTGTCTATGGCCGGGGACATGGACAGAAGGACGCCTGTCTATGGCGGGGGACATGGACAGATCTTGAGGACGCCTTTCTATGACCGGGGACATGGACAGATCTTGAGGACTCCTGTCTATGGCCAGGGACATGGACAGATCTTGAGAACGCCTGTCTATGGCCGGGGACATGGACAGATCTTGAGGACGCCTGTCTATGGCCGGGGACGTGGACAGATCTTGAGGACGCCTGTCTATGGCCAGGGACATGGACAGATCTTGAGGACGCCTGTCTATGGCCGGGGACATGGACAGATCTTGAGGACGCCTGTCTATGGCCGGGGACATGGACAGATCTTGAGGACGCCTGTCTATGGCCGGGGACATGGACAGATCTTGAGGACGCCTGTCTATGGCCGGGGACATGGACAGATCTTGAGGACGCCTGTCTATGGCCGGGAACATGGACAGATCTTGAGGACGCCTGTCTATGGCCGGGGACTGATCCATTATAGTACAAGTAAGAAGTCGCAACTAAGCCAAACTAGGTGGAACCACAACAGGCTGAACAGTCACCACCAAGTCTACTCATCATTGGTCCAAATTCAACCATCAGACAACAACTAACCAGCCGCGTTGAACTCGTCATCATGTGACCTGCGTCATTGAAAGGTGAAGAAAGTGTCTCGGGATAAAAATGCTTTTCAATTCACAATCACTAAAGTCCCGGTGAGCCGCTTGTCATTCATAAATAAATTACTAGTCAACTGCTAATCATCTGCAGATCAATCGCTAGCTAACCTTTGGCCAATAATCCGAAATCTACTGACTAATCAATTCCTAAGAAAAGTTCTATCGCTCATCTTGCCGATCACTAATCAGCCACTTAGAAATGCTGAAGGAACCAGCGAGACCAATTAACCATTTATCGATGAAGGTTCAGAAATGATTGACCAGTTATTAATCAAGGGTCGTGCGCAGCTCAATAACGCAACTGCCTTTCCATCAGCCAGGTCCGGTCCGAACCCCGGAGCAAGCTCCCAGTGTGGCAGCCCCCAGTGTGGCAAGCTCCCAGTGTGGCAGCCCCCAGTGTGGCAAGCTCCCAGTGTGGCAAGCTCCCAGTGTGGTAAGCTCCCAGTGTGGCAGCTCCTCCCAGTGTGGCAAGCTCCCAGTGTGGCAAGCTCCCAGTGTGGCAAGCTCCAGTGTGGCAATCTCCCAGTGTGGCAGCTCCCAGTGTGGCAAGCTCCCAGTGTGGCAAGCTCCCAGTGTGGCAGCTCCCAGTGTGGCAAGCTCCAGTGTGGCAAGCTCCCAGTGTGGCAAGCTCCCAGTGTGGCAAGCTCCCAGTGTGGCAAGCTCCAGTGTGGCAAGCTCCAGTGTGGCAAGCTCCCAGTGTAGCAAGCTCCAGTGTGGCAAGCTCCCAGTGTGGCAAGCTCCCAGTGTGGCAAGCTCCAGTGTGGCAAGCTCCCAGTGTAGCAAGCTCCAGTGTGGCAAGCTCCCAATGTGGTAAGCTCCCAATGTGGCAAGCTCCAGTGTGGCAAGCTCCAGTGTGGCAAGCTCCCAGTGTGGCAAGCTCCCAATGTGGCAAGCTCCAGTGTGGCAAGCTCCCAGTGTGGCAAGATCCCAGTGTGGCAAGCTCCAGTGTGGCAAGCTCCCAGTGTGGCAAGCTCCCAATGTGGCAAGCTCCAGTGTGGCAAGCTCCCAGTGTGGCAAGATCCCAGTGTGGCAAGCTCCCAATGTGGTAAGCTCCCAATGTGGTAAGCTCCCAATGTGGTAAGCTCCCAATGTGGCAGCTCCAAGTGTGGCAAGCTCCCAGTGTGGCTTGCTCCCAGTGTGGCAAGCTTCCAGTGTGGCAGCTCCCAGTGTGGCAAGCTCCCAGTGTGGTAAGCTCCCAGTGTGGCAAGCTCCCAGTGTGGCAGCTCCCAGTGTGGCAAGCTCCCAGTGTGGCAAGCTTCCAGTGTGGCAGCTCCCAGTGTGGCAAGCTCCCAGTGTGGCAAGCTCCCAGTGTGGCAAGCCCCAGTGTGGCAAGCTCCCAGTGTGGCAAGCCCCAGTGTGGCAAGCTCCAGTGTGGCAAGCTCCCAGTGTGGCAAGATCCTAGTGTGGCAATCTCCCAGTGTGGCAAGCTCCAGTGTGGCAAGCTCCCAGTGTGGCAGCTCCCAGTGTGGCATGCTCCCAGTGTGGCAAGCCCCCAGTGTGGCAGCTCCCAGTGTGGCAGCTCCCAGTGTGGCAAGCTCCCAGTGTGGCAATCTCCCAGTGTGGCAAGCTCCAGTGTGGCAAGCTCCAGTGTGGCAAGCTCCCAGTGTGGCAAGCTATAAAGGGGAAGTTCCATGCGGATGGCGCCACCCTTGGGGCTGCTGTAGCTGATTCCTTGTTAGTAAAAGACGATTCGCGCTTTTCTGTCTGTTACAGCCTGATGAATGTGCGATCTCCATTCCGAACGGTAGTTTTACCGGAACGAGCGCTCCCGTTTCATAACTCGCTTCTGAGCATGCGCGGGTTTTTTCACGTCGTTAAAGCCCACACACGACGTGAAAAACGACGCCAAAAAATACAGCATGTTCTAAATTTTTAATGCCCATTTTTCACGTCGAGAAAAATGCTCTTTAGCCCGGCACATGCCCAATTTTTTTTTTTTTTCAATTTTCACGTCATGAAAAACGGTGGTGTGTACGCGGCGTAAGGCCTCTGGGCTCTCATTGGACTGCATTGTGTTGGAGATCTGCCCCCACACAACATAACAACCCCCCCCCCCCGATCCTGGAGGGATCGCACAACCAGATTGTAGCTTGTCTATGTCCCTCTCCGGTGGCGCACATTGCCGGTTCGGCGCACTTCTCCGGCAGCGGCGGTCCATCTATAGAGGGCGCTGGAGCGCCGCCCCGTCTGGCTCCGCACCGCCACTGAAAATAACATACATTCATTGCATTGCATGAATGTATGTTATTGTTGCCGGCCGCTGCCGCTGGTCTATTCAGGTGGACGGAAACTGAGCGCCGACCACCTGAATAACGGCAGCTGGTTGGCTGTGTGGAAGTGCCTATCAGAGCCAGCGGCTTTCCGAGTACAGCCCTTGTCTCCCGGATGTCTTATCCAGGGAACGTACGGGGTGCGTTCCTTGGATAAGAATGACAACCGTCTCAGCCAATCAGGTTCGCCGATTCTGGTTATCGGTAACCTGAATGGCTGAAGCGTCACCAAGGAGGGAGGAGACATCGAGGGACGTGGAAGGAGTAAGGTAAGTGCATTTTACAGGGCACAGCGGCAACAATGAGGACAGAGGCGACAATTGAGGGGCACAGTGGCTGCGTTTGATGGCATGGCACAGTGGTGACAATTGATGGCACAGTGAGGCTGAAATTTTTTTCTTTATTTTTTTTTTACGTTTGCGCCCCCCCAAAATGTTGAGCACCAGCCGCCACTGTTCTCCGGTGTTGGTCTCGGCAATGTTCCTGTTATGTGTTGTGCGTTTTCTTCTCCCCGATAGACATCTGTGGTGAGGCTGTTTATTGTACGCCGGCTTCTTCTTCTCTCTGTTTCTTGGTGTCCGTCCAAGAACAAGCCGAGGGGGAGAAGACAATATCTTGGAATCTCTCCCCCCTCCCCTCCCCCCCCGGGACGTACGGCTCTGATATTCATATTATTAAAGATTACACGTGTTACACCGTCCTCGCTAAATAAAGCTTTTCCAATGAGGGGGTCATTCTGCGCCGAAATTGTGCTTGTCAGCCGATGGACGTCTTTGATACGAGACGTCGGAGACTTCTCCCATTCTTCTTACGATCGGCTTGTCGGGGCGATCGGCTTAAAGCGAACCTGAGCATAAAAAAAATGGGAATGTACAACCCCCACCCTGAGCTGGGCGCCGAGAGTGCTGCCCCCTACAGATCCCAACTGGAAGACAACAAAGCCAAGCCATCACTTTGGTGTTGTGGTGTCATTCATTTTGGATGAGGAGAGGGGCAACTCCATAATAATGACCCTGGGAGGAGAGGGGCAACTCCATAATAATGACCCTGGGAGGAGAGGGGCAACTCCATATTAATGACCCTGGGAGGAGAGGGGCAACTCCATAATAATGACCCTGGGAGGAGAGGGGCAACTCAGGAGGAGAGGGGCAACTCCATAATAATGACCCTGGGAGGAGAGGGGCAACTGCCTATTAATGGCCCTGGGAGTAGAGGGGCAACCCCATATTATGGCCCTGAGAGGAAGGGGCAATTTCCTATTAATGGCCCTTGGAGGAGAGAGGCAACTCAGGAGGAGAGGGGCAACTCCATAATAATGGCCCTGGGAGGAGGGGAGCAACTCCTGATTAATGGCCCTGGAATGAGAGGGGGCAACCCCATATTAATGGCCCTAAGAGGAGGGGGGCAACTCCTTATTAATGGCCCTGGAAGGAGAGGGGCGACTCCATATTATTGGCCATGGAGGGAGAGGGGCAATTCCATATTAACAGCCCTGGGAGGAGAGGGGCAATTCCATATTAACAGCCCTGGGAGGAGAGGGGTTACTCCTAATTAATGGCCCTGGGAGGAGAGGGGTAACTCCTGATTAATGGCCCTGGGAGGAGAGGGGCAAATCCCTATTAATGACCATGGGAGAAGAGGGGAAAATCCCTGTTAATGGCTTTGTGAGGAGAGGGGTAACTCCTGATTAATGGCCCTGGGAGGAGAGGGGTAACTCCTGATTAATGGCCCTGGGAGGAGAGGGGCAACTCCATATTAATGACCATGGGAGAAGGGGGGTAAGCACCATATTAATTGCCCTGGGAGGAGAAGGGCAACTCTATAATAATGGCCCTCAGAGGAGAGTGGCAACACCATATTAATGACCCTGGGAGGAGGGGGGCAACTCCCGATTAATGGCCATGGAAGAAGAGGGGAAAATGCCAATTAATGGCCCTGGAAGTAGAGGGGCAACTCCTAAAAAATGGCCATGGGAGGAGAGGGGCAATTCCATAATAATGGCGCAGGGAGGAGTGGGGCAACCCCATTATAATGGCCCTGAGAGGAGGGGGGTAACTCCTGTTTAATGGCCCTGGGAGGAGAGGGGAAACTCTATAATAATGGCACTTGGAGGAGAGGGGCAACTGCCTATTAATGGCCCTGAGAGGAGGGGGCAATTTCCTATTAATGGCCCTTGGAGGAGAGGGGCAATTTAGGAGGAGAGAGGGGCCCCCATATTAATGGCCCAACAAGTTTATAGACGTGTAATGGTCCTACATGGTGTAAGTGTCAATCATCTGCCCCTATAATACATGTGGAGAAGGGAAAAGAATGCAATTTTCCTATTTTGCTAATTAATTTTCTAATCAAAAAGAGAAACTTTATATATAAAAAATAAGAATAACAGCGATCAGAGCTTCCCTTTAGAGCCCCGGTTACCGGGGGATTTTTTTTTTGGCACATCTTCTTGGCGTTTCGGCACAAGGCCATCTATAAGGATTCATACATTGAATGATAGGTTCTACCTTCTACCTAATTCCAGATATCAAAACACATTTGATGGCTCGTTGTCGGCGGCGCAGACAGCGGGTACGCCGGGGGAGATGGATGAGTCAGCCGCGGAGATCTGTGAAATTGGCTTGATCAATAAGTTATTATAGAATAAAATAAGCGGCGAGCCGAGGCTCCCCAACGCCGGGCTTCTTACAGATTTCGCTCTTTTTCCTGCGCAGGACACCGAGCGGCAATATGTCCGCACCGCGCTTAATTCGCCTCAAACTGTTTTATGCCGATTTCTTCTCCAGCGCCCGTCTGATGGAGAAATGTTTACAACAAACCAAAACATGACCGTCCTTTAATTTTACATTTCATCCGATATCATCCAACTGTTCAGGGTCCAATGAGAAGATGTCATTTCCTTACCAAATTGGCACCAAAGCTCAATAAGCCGGGTGTCTGTCCTGGCATCTGATGACCAACAAGACAACTTTTAGTGTCCGTCCGTCCGTCCCTGACATCACACATTTCTCACAATCAGCGATGATGTCACTATTGCCCAAAATCAGAGTATTTGTGCAGAAAATGTTGGTATCTTTGGCCCGGATTCTCGTACGAGTTACGCCGGCGTATCTCTGAGTCTGAGGCGTCGTATCTATGCGCCTGATTCTTAGAATCAGTTACGCATAGCTTTGTATTAGATCCGACCGGCGTAAGTCTCTTACGCCGTCGTATCTTAACTGCATATTTACGCTGGCCGCTAGGGGCGTGTACGCTGATTTACGCCTAGAAATATGTAAATCAGCTAGATACGCCAATTCACGAACGTACGCCCGGCCGACGCAGTACAGATACCCTGTTTACGTTAGGCTTTTCCCAGCGTAAAGTTACCCCTGCTATATGAGGCGTACCAATGTTAGGTATGGACGTCGGGCCAGCGTCAAATTATTCACGTTTTACGTCGTTTGCGTAAGTCGTTCGCGAATAGGGCTGGGCGTCATTTACATTCACGTCGAAAGCATTGGCTTCTTGCGGGTTAATTTGGAGCATGCGCACTGGGATACTTTCATTAAATTTACATAACACACGCCCACATCTACCACATTTGAATTCGGCGGGCTTACGCCGGCCTATTTACGCTACGCCGCTGCAACTTTGGTTTGAGAATACGGCACTTGCCTGACAAAGTTGCGTAAATTGGATACATTACACCCGCACAAAGATACGCGGTTCTACGTGAATCCGGGCCTCTGTATCTATCTCCCGTGTGATCAATGTTTATAAACAATGTTACTTTGTATCTCTCTATCTCCCGTCTGATCAATGTTTATAAACAATGTTACTTTGTATCTCTCTATCTCTCCTGTCTGATCAATGTTTATAAACAATGGGGGTTATCCTCAAAAGAGATACTCCGACTTAACTGCTGTTCAGTCTGTGTGTAACTTTGGAAACGATCCTCAAAAGGCTTTTTCCAAAGTTACACAGAAGATCCGGCATGTGTAATTGAATTACATGTACTGCCTAATTTTAGGATGCAGTACCGCATCCGCCGCTGGGGGCATTTCGAGTCGAAATGCCGTTGCTAGTATGCAAATTAGCACTTAAGGCGATCCACAAAGCTTTCTAGCTTCTTTTTTGCGCCGTAAGTGTTATTTTGCAAGTGTAAAATTAGGGCTCGTTTTACAAAGTGTAAAGTTAGTCACACCTTGTAAAGGCCCATTGCAGCGACGGCATTTGGTATGCTTTCCCGAGGGAGAACTCCACGTCAATTTGTAAAAAACAAAACCGGCATGGGTTCCCCCCCCAGGAGCATACCAGGCCCTTAGGTCTGGTATGGGTTGTAAGGGGACCCCCCCTACGCCGAAAAATCGACGTAGGGGGTCCCCTACAATCCATACCAGACCCGTATCCAAAGCACGCTACCCGGCCAGCCAGGAAGGGAGTGGGGACGAGCGAGCGCCCCCCCCCCCTCCTGAGCCGTGCCAGGCCGCGTGCCCTCAACATGGGGGGGTTGGGTGCTCTGGGGCAGGGGGGCGCACTGCGGGCCCCCCCACCCCAGAGCACCCTGTCCCCATGTTGATGAGGACAGGACCTCTTCCCGACAACCCTTGCCATTGGTTGTCGGGGTATGCGGGCGGGGGCTTATCGGAATCTGGGAGTCCCCTTTAATAAGGGGGCCCCCAGATACCGGCCCCCCACCCTAAGTGAATGGATATGGGGTACATCGTACCCCTATCCATTCACCTGGAGGCAAAAAGTAAAAGTTAATAAACACACAACACAAGGGTTTTTAAAATATTTTATTATTCTGCTCCGGACGCCCCCCCTGTCTTCGTTATTAGCTCAATTACCAGGGGGGGCTTCTTCTTCCGCTCTCCGGGGGTCTTCTTTCACTCTCCGGGGGGGGGGGGTTTCTTCTTCCGCTCTCCGGGGGGCTTCTTCCACTCTCCGGGGGTCTTCTCCGCTCTCCGGGGGGGGTTTCTTCTTCCGCTCTCCGGGGGGGCTTCTCCGGACTCCGGGGGGCTTCTTCCATCTTCTCCCCTCTTCCGCTCTTGACTCGGCGAACCCCGGTTCTTCTGCAGCTCTCCGGTGCCTTCTTCTTCAGCGCTGGCTGCCTGCTATGTTTGTGTGTTAGCTCGATTTCAAACAGGCAGCCGGCGCGGTCTTCTGTGGCGTCAGGGTCTTCTGGTCTTCTGTTCTTCCGATGTTGCCTCGTCGCCTGTTGTCGCTGTAATGATGGAAGCGCGCCTTGCATCACATTTATATAGGCATCACCGTCCCATCATGCTCCGGTAGGTACCCACGTGGTGGGTGCACGTGGGTAGGCACCCACCACGTGGGTACCTACCGGAGCATGATGGGACGGTGATGCCTATATAAATGTGATGCAAGGCGCGCTTCCATCATTACAGCGACAACCGGCGACGAGGCAACATCGGAAGAACAGAAGACCAGAAGACCCTGACGCCACAGAAGACCGCGCCGGCTGCCTGTTTGAAATCGAGCTAACACACAAACATAGCAGGCAGCCAGCGCTGAAGAAGAAGGCACCGGAGAGCTGCAGAAGAACCGGGGTTCACCGAGTCAAGAGCGGAAGAGGGGAGAAGATGGAAGAAGCCCCCCGGAGTCCGGAGAAGCCCCCCCGGAGTCCGGAGAAGCCCCCCGGAGAGCGGAAGACCCCCGGAGAGCGGAGAAGACCCCCGGAGAGCGGAAGAAGAAGCCCCCCCTGGTAATTGAGCTAATAACGAAGACAGGGGGGGCGTCCGGAGCAGAATAATAAAATATTTTAAAAAGCCTTGTGTTGTGTGTTTATTAACTTTTACTTTTTGCCTCCAGGTGAATGGATAGGGGTACGATGTACCCCATATCCATTCACTTAGGGTGGGGGGCCGGTATCTGGGGGCCCCCTTATTAAAGGGGACTCCCAGATTCCGATAAGCCCCCGCCCGCATACCCCGACAACCAATGGCAAGGGTTGTCGGGAAGAGGTCCTGTCCTCATCAACATGGGGACAGGGTGCTCTGGGGTGGGGGGGCCCGCAGTGCGCCCCCCTGCCCCAGAGCACCCAACCCCCCCATGTTGAGGGCACGCGGCCTGGCACGGCTCAGGAGGGGGGGGGGCGCTCGCTCGTCCCCACTCCCTTCCTGGCCGGCCGGGTAGCGTGCTTTGGATACGGGTCTGGTATGGATTGTAGGGGGACCCCCTACGTCAATTTTTCGGCGTGGGGGGGTCTCCTTACAACCCATGCCAGACCTAAGGGCCTGGTATGCTCCTGGGGGGGGAACCCATGCCGTTTTTTTCTTTGAAAATGGGCATGGAGTTCTCCCTCAGGAATGCATGCCGCTGTCATTTTTTTTATCCCCGACGCAACTTTAAGCCGTCGCGATCCTCAAAACTCGGCGTAACGTAACTTCGCGCATGCGCAGTACGGCCGGCACGCATGCGCAGTACGGCCGGCGCGGGAGCGCGCCTCATTTAAATGGGACTCGCCCCATTTGAATAGGAACGCCTTGCGCCGGCGGAATTTTAGTTACACAGCCTGAAATTTCTAGATAAGTGCTTTGTGGATCAGGCACTTAGGTAGAAACTTTAAGGCAGTGTAACTTAAATTGGATTTTTTAAGTTACGTCAGGTTTTTGTGGATCTGGCCCAATGTTACTTTGTATCTCTCTATCTCCCATCTGATCAATGTTTATAAACAATGTTACTTTGTATCTCTCTATCTCCCATCTGATCAATGTTTATAAACAATGTTACTTTGTATCTCTCTATCTCCCGTCTGATCAATGTTTATAAACAATGTTACTTTGTATCTCTTTATCTCCCATCTGATCAATGTTTATAAACAATGTTACTTTGTATCTCTTTATCTCCCGTCTGATCAATGTTTATAAACAATGTTACTTTCTATCTCTCTATCTCCTGTCTGATCAATGTTTATAAACAATGTTACTTTGTATCTCTCTATCTCCTGTCTGATCGATGCCTAGGCCCCGCCCACACCCTTACATCAAGCTCTATAGGTTTCCTATATCTAGCTCCACCCTGCGCGCGTTTCCTCCATTCCTACTGATCGGAATACGATTAGAAGGCCCCCCGCGCAGTTTGAGTCTCGCTCTCACGCCACTTTTCTGGCGACTCCATTTTCCTTGTGAGGTGAATCCGGCTCCGCGCATGGCGAGATTTCGGCACAGCCGCACGTCTGAAAAACGCTGCGAGAAAATCTGATAAGATTAAAAAAAGGCGAAAGTACAAAACGGCGTCTTTAGAAAAAAAAACACTTAGGAGCGCAAATCTCTCTGGCGTCAGAAAACGGCTCTGAAGTGTCATTTCCTTGATCCCGTCCCGGAGGAATGAAGAGAATTCCATCTGCAGAAATATAGAGAGAAGGAAGCGGATCCTTCACCCGGCATATGGCGGCGGCTACGAGGTGTGACTTCCCGCAAGAGGCGAGAAATATGCAGCACTGGATCAGCAGAAATGGCGCACTCTGTGAGTGAGGCTCGCGGCTGCGAATCGCAAATGACGGGATTTACATCTGCTGAGAGCGGACCGCCGAGGAAGTTGTGACTTTCCTACAGATAATTCTTATACAATCTCGCCATATTTCCACCATCATAAACCGATCGCTAGGGGCCCCTTCACTCAGCAATCTGCCTACCCGGCAGTGCAATCAGCACCCCGGATGAACGAATGTAGAAGATATTTGTCCGGCAGTTCGGAGAGCAGTGGATGATATTTCTCACCCTCCCGCCCGGCGTACAGCAGAATGATGGCGTGAAGGGGCCCCATTGTCCCGACTGGACGTCACACGATAAGCTGGGGGCGCGCAGCGCGGCGATCGGTGGTGCGGTGTGTCGCTCAGTACCGCTGCACCACCAACCTTGAGGCTCTTTACCACGTGATTAGCAGTGTCCAATCACAGCTGATATCATTATATATAGGAAGTGATGGTTAGCAGCATTCCTCTACTCGTGCTGGCAAGGCGTGACTAGAGGAGAACCGATAAGTGGCTCCCCTGACAGGGGGGTCTGTGCTGATAATACTCATCCGTGCCGTCCATCAGTGCCAGTCAGTGCAGCCTCATCAGTGCCAGTCAGTGCAGCCTCATCAGTGCCAGTCAGTGCCAGTCAGTGCATCCTCATCAGTGCCAGTCAGTGCAGCCTCATCAGTTCCAGTCAGTGCAGCCTCATCAGTGCCAGTCAGTGCAGCCTCATCAGTGCCAGTCAGTGCAGCCTCATCAGTGCCAGTCAGTGCAGCCTCATCAGTGCCAGTCAGTGCAGCCTCATCAGTGCCAGTCAGTGCAGCCTCATCAGCCCACCAGGGGCGGATCCAGAGTCTAGTCTCGGGAGGGGCACTGCCAAAAAATAAGGTGTTGCTTATACTGTAGAACTCAATTAGGTGTCCGGTGTGTGTCCGCTGCAATGTTGCAGTACCGCTAAAAAATCAATGATCACCGCCATTACTAGTAAAAAATATTTAAATATAAATGCAATAAATCTATCCCATAGTTTGTAGACGATTGTCAGGGACTGCAGACATGGTACAAGAGATCAATGCAGCCTCATCAGTGCCCATCATTGCAGCCCCACTGTATATATGAACGCAGTCCCACTTTTGTATATAAATGCAGCCCCACTTTTGTATATGAATGCAGTCCCACTTTTGTATATGAATGCAGTCCCACTTTTGTATATGAATGCAGTCCCACTTTTGTATATGAATGCAGTCCCACTTTTGTATATAAATGCAGCCCCACTTTTGTATATTAATGCAGCCCCACTTTTGTATATAAATGCAGTCCCACTTTTGTATATGAATGCAGTCCCACTTTTGTATATAAATGCAGCCCCACTTTTGTATATTAATGCAGCCCCACTTTTGTATATAAATGCAGTCCCACTTTTGTATATAAATGCAGCCCCACTTTTGTATATAAATGCAGCCCCACTTTTGTATATGAATGCAGTCCCACTTTTGTATATAAACGCAGTCCCACTTTTGTATATAAATTCAGCCCCACTTTTGTATATAAATGCAGTCCCACTTTTGTATATAAATTCAGCCCCACGTTTGTATATGAATGCAGTCCCACTTTTGTATATAAATACAGCCCCACGTTTGTATATAAATACAGCCCCACTTTTGTATATGAATGCAGCCCCACTTTTGTATAGAAATGCAGTCCCACTTTTGTCTATGAATGCAGTCCCACTTTTGTCTATGAATGCAGCCTCACTTTGTATATAAATGCAGCCCCACTTTTGTATATAAATGCAGCCCCACTTTTGTATATGAATGCAGCCCCACTTTTGTCTATGAATGCAGCCCCACTTTGTCTATGAATGCAGCCCCACTTTTGTATATTAATGCAGCCCCACTTTGCATATGAATGCAGCCCCACTTTTGTATATGAATGAAGCCCCACTGTGCATGGCACTCACCATGGCATTGCCTCGATCACACACAGCAGGTACAGGTCAATCAGACATTTCCTTCCCTGGCAGATGTGACACCCCTGACGCGTTTCGCCTTAGTTGGGGAAGGAAGTTTGAAAAAATTGATCTCCTGTTTTTAGTGACAGGTCCTCTTTACCGTCTCTATCCCCCTCCCCCCTGTTGTCCGCTCAGCGCTCCCCGCGTCAGGATAATGGGAAGTATTGCAGAGGAAGGAGAATCCCTCCAGTGACAAGATCGACATGTTCCCTGATCAGGAGAAATAATGATTAATAAATATGAATGATTTGTCAGTCTTTGAAGCAGATGAGGACGGAATCAGCATGGCAAGGCCGCCGCCGCCGATTATTATTCTCCGCGTGATCCCGCGCCGCCGCCGCGCCGAGGAGAATTACAATTTGCAGGAGTCGGCTCTGTTTATGTTTTGCAGATTACAACTCAGCTAAATGAATGTCAGCTGGTGGGGGGGCCCCGGGGAACGGCGGGGGCGTCTGATACATGGGCCGCCATAAAGATCCATAGACCCATAGAGACCCATAGAGATCCATAGAGATCCATAGAGATCCATAGAGATACAGAGAGATACATAGATCCATAGAGATCCATAGATCCATAGAGATCCGTAGAGATCCATAAAGATCCATAGAAATCCATAGACCCATAGAGATCCATAGAAATCCATAGAGATCCATAGAGACCCATAGAGATCCATAGAGATCCATAGAGATACATAGAGATCCGTAGAGATCCATAGAGACCCATAGAGATCCATAGAGACCCATAGAGATCCATAGAGATCCATAGAAATCCGTAGAGACCCATAGAGATACATAGAGATCTGACCCCTCTACACCCCAGATATCCCCCCAGCACTCTGACCCCTCTACACCCCAGATATCCCCCCAGCACTCTGACCCCTCTACACCCCAGATATCCCCCCAGCACTCTGACCCCTCTACACCCCAGATATCCCCCCAGCACTCTGACCCCTCCACACCCCAGATATCCCCCCCAGCACTCTGATCCCTCTACACCCCAGATATCCCCCCAGCACTCTGACCCCTCTACATCCCAGATATTTCCCCAGCACTCTGACCCCTCTACACCCCAGATATCCCCCCCAGAAATCTGACCCCTCTACACCCCAGATATCCCCCCCAGCACTCTGACCCCTCTACATCCCAAATATCCCCCCAGCACTCTGACCCCTCTACACCCCAGATATCCCCCCATCACTCTGACCCCTCTACACCCCAGATATCCCCCCAGCACTCTGACCCCTCTACATCCCAGATATCCCCCCCAGCACTCTGACCCCTCTACACTCCAGATATCCCCCAGCACTCTGACCCCTCTACATCCCAGATATCCCCCCAGCACTCTGACCCCTCTACATCCCAGATATCTCCCCCAGCACTCTGACCCCTCTACACTCCAGATATCCCCCCAGCACTCTGACCCCTCTACACCCCAGATATCCCCCCCAGCACTCTGATCCCTCTACACCCCAGATATCCCCCCAGCACTCTGACCCCTCTACACCCCAGATATCCCCCCAGCACTCTGACCCCTCTACACCCCAGATATCCCCCCAGCACTCAGACCCCTCTACACCCCAGATATCCCCCAGCACTCTGACCCCTCTACACCCCAGATATCCCCCAGCACTCTGACTCCTCTACACCCCAGATATCCCCCCAGCACTCTGACCCCTCTACACCCCAGATATCCCCCCAGCACTCTGACCCCTCTACACCCCAGATATCCCCCCAGCACTCTGACCCCTCTACATCACAGATATCCCCCCAGCACTCCGACCCCTCTACACCCCAGATATCCCCCCAGCACTCTGATCCCTCTACACCCCAGATATCCCCCCAGCACTCTGACCCCTCTACACCCCAGATATCCCCCCAGCACTCTGACCCCTCTACACCCCAGATATCTCCCCAGCACTCTGACCCCTCTACACCCCAGATATCCCCCCAGCACTCTGACCCCTCTACACCCCAGATATCCCCCCAGCACTCTGATCCCTCTACACCCCAGATATCCCCCCAGCACTCTGACCCCTCTACACCCCAGATATCCCCCCCAGCACTCTGACCCCTCTACATCCCAGATATCCCCCCAGCACTCTGACCTCTCTACACCCCAGATATCCCCCCAGCACTCTGACCCCTCTACACCCCAGATATCCCCCCAGCACTCTGACCACTCTACACCCCAGATATCCCCCCAGCACTCTGACCCCTCTACACCCCAGATATCCCCCCAGCACTCTGACCCCTCTACACCCCAGATATCCCCCAGCACGCTGACCCCTCTACACCCCAGATATCCCCCCAGCACTCTGACCCCTCTACACCCCAGATATCCCCCTAGTACTCTGACCCCTCTACACCCCAGATATCCCCCCCAGCACTCTGACCCCTCTACACCCCAGATATCCCCCCAGCACTCTGACCCCTCTACACCCCAGATATCCCCCCCAGCACTCTGACCCCTCTACACCCCAGATATCCCCCCAGCACTCTGACCCCTCTACACCCCAGATATCCCCCCAGCACTCTGACCCCTCTACACCCCAGATATCCCCCAAGCACTCCGACCCCTCTACACCCCAGATATCCCCCCAGCACTCTGACCCCTCTACACCCCAGATATCCCCCCAGCACTCTGATCCCTCTACACCCCAGATATCCCCCCAGCACTCTGACCCCTCTACACCCCAGATATCCCCCCAGCAATCTGACCCTCTACACCCCAGATATCCCCCCAGCACTCTGACCCCTCTACACCCCAGATATCCTCCCAGCACTCTGACCCCCCCTACACCCCAGATATCCCCCCAGCACTCTGACCCCTCTACACCCCCCAGATATCCCCCCAGCACTCTGATCCCTCTACACCCCAGATATCCCCCCAGCACTCTGACCCCTCTACACCCCAGATATCCCCCCAGCACTCTGACCCCTCTACACCCCAGATATCCCCCCAGCACTCAGACCCCTCTACACCCCAGATATCCCCCAGCACTCTGACCCCTCTACACCCCAGATATCCCCCCAGCACTCTGACCTCTCTACATCCCAGATATCCCCCCAGCACTCTGACCCCTCTACACCCCAGATATCTCCCCAGCACTCTGACCCCTCCACACCCCAGATATCCCCCCAGCACTCTGACCTCTCTACACCCCAGATATCCCCCAGCACTCTGACCCCTCTACACCCCAGATATCCCCCCAGCACTCTGACCCCTCTACACCCCAGATATCCCCCCCAGCACTCTGACCCCTCTACACCCCAGATATCCCCCCTGCACTCTGACCCCTCTACACCCCAGATATCCCCCCAGCACTCTGACCCCTCTACACCCCTGATATCCCCCCAGCACTCTGACCTCTCTACACCCCAGATATCCCCTACCTCCTACCTACTTGATTTCTGTTTACCTGCACTGTCTCCATTTTAGGGGCCCCAGAGCATTACTTTACCCAGGGGCCCATGATGCTATTAAGACGGCCCTGGGGGATTAGGAAAATGGCGGGGGGGTCACCTATTCACCGATTCCAAGTGTCGCCCTCTACAGTCTTCCTAGTTATAGAGTCACATGACAAGATCAGCTGCACTGTGAGAAGCCTGCTGAATCTGTCACCATGTCGATGTTATAGACAGCTGGATGAATTTGCCGATTCCAGCCCAGATGCCGAGATTCCTAGAAAGCGTTTCGCGGTTCAGCGATTCCATTTACATTTTACGTAGAAGGAAGAAAAAAAAGCATCAAATCTCGCCGAGCCGGAGATAAAACACAACCCGCCCGGCACAAAGAGAGCGCCCAACGCACTCGGCTACATCTGCGGCTTGTTTGTTAATTACATCACCTCGCTGGCGTCGCTTTCATCCGCTCAGCGGTTATATAACGTGAAATGACAGCCATGGCTGTTCAGCCGCTTTTCTTTTCTTTTATTATATTTAATCTTCTACATTTCATGACATTCCGATTTTATCTTCTCCTCTTCCTGCAATCGGTATTCCGGAGCAAACGCCGCTGCAGGTGCCAACGGGGGGGGAGGGGCTGGGCATGCTGCAACTTGTAGTTCCCCGGCAGCTGTTTTATTTTTTTATGCATGCTCCTCACGCCTGCGCAGCCTCCCCACGCGTTGCGGCCTCCCGCTGTGTCAGGGACGTCTCTCGCAGCCTTGCGCTGAATAATATATATATCCGTGCCGCCGCATACTCGCTTTAAATCTGGCAGAGGATGTATTCTATGATCTGTCGATTGTCAGTCGTTCCTCGGCTCCCCGAAAATCTTTACGCCTCAGAACGAGGACCATTAGATGAAAAAATATATATGGGGGTAGATTCACGTACCTTTTACGGCGGCGTATCTCCAGATACGCCGCCGTAATTTGAAATCCGCGCCCGCGTATCGTTACGCCGATTCTCAAAGGCAGATACGCTTAAAAAATAGGCTTCCTCCACCGACGTAACTTGATTGCGGCGGCGTAGAATTGCGTGCAATATAACGTTGGCCGCTAGGGGCGCTTCCGTTGTTTTCGGCGTAGAATATGCTAATTACCTAGATACGCCGATTCACAAACGTACGTACGCCCGGCGCAATTTATTTACGTCATTTACGTAAGGCTTTTTCGGCGTAAGGTTGTTCCTGCTATTAGGAGGCGCAGCCAATGTTAAGTATGGACGTCGTTCCCGCTTCGAAATTTGAATTTTTTACGTCGTTTGAGTAAGTCGTTCGCGAATAGGGCTGGACGTAATTTACATTCACGTCGAAACCAATACGGCGTTGCGGCGTACTTGGGAGCAATGCACACTGGGATATGTACACGGACGGCGCATCACGTCAATCACGTCAGGTCATCATATATTTACATAAAACACGCCCCCCCTTCCACATTTGAATTACGCGCGTTTACTGCCGACCCCATTTACGCTACGCCGCCGCAACTTACGGAGCAAGTGCTTTGTAAATAAGTTACGGCGGCGTAGCGTAAATGCGCCGCCGTATCATTGCGCGACCCTACCTGAATCTACACCATTGTTTTTTTCGCATTTTTTTCGTAAACTGCACAGTTATTTTTTTTTTTTTTGAGGACCAATAAAAAAAAACAATAAAAAAAAAATGTCCCCTTTTTTTCATAAACTGCACAGTTATTTTTTAGTTTTTTTTAGAGGACCATTAATTAAAAAAAAAAAAAAAAAAATGTTCCCCTTTTTTTCAGAAACTGCAGTTTTTTTTTTTTTTTTATTATTTTTTTGAGGACCATTAATTTTTTAAATAAAACAATTTGTTCCGCTTTTGTTTTTCGTAAACTGCACAGTTATTTTTATTTTATTTTCCAAAAGCTTTTTTTTTTTTTAGACCGGCGCGGTCGCTTCCTGCTTACTGTTTTGCGACTTTCAGTAAAATTGTCACCATTAATTAAAAAAATATATATTGTTTTTTTCGGGGGGGGTTTTCGTAAACTGCACAGTTTTTTTTTTTTTTTAGAGGACCATTAATTTAAAAAAAATATATATATATATATATAATTTCCAATTTTTTTTCATAAACTGCACAGTAATTTTTTTTAGAGGACCATTAATTAAAAAAATAAATAAAACATTTTTCCAATTTTTTTCATAAACTGCAGTTATTTTATTTTTTTTAGAGAGAACCATTCATTTTTTTAATAAAACAATTTGTTCCGCTTTTGTTTTTCGTAAACTGCAGTTATTTTTATTTTATTTTTCAAACGCTTTTTTTTTTTTAGACCGGCGCGGTCGCTTCCTGCTCACTGTTTTGTGACTTTCAGTAAAATTGTCACTTTTAGTAAAGCGAAGGAAGCGGCTCAGTTTTTTAGCCTGAAGATATTTTATATAAGCGCGCCGGTCCCTCGGCGCCGCTTCAGTTACCGATCGGTTGCAAATGTTATTATATTATTTTAAAATAGATGCAAAATTTTCCGAACTGAGCGACGTTTAGCCTTCTGCAGCGCTGCGTGGCAGAAACGGATTTTTGCTTCTTTTTTTCTTTTCTTTTTTAACTGTTTTCATTTTTTTTTGTTCTTTATTAAAGTGGTGAAAAAAAGCTAAAGCAGACATTTATTATATTGCAGCTTACTAATTCTTAGATGTGGTGGCCGCATTCGTTTTTTTTTCAGCTTTCTTTCCTTTATTTTCTTCTGGTGATGCAGCCAGTAAGTCTGTTGTTTCTCAAAAGAACAAGCTGTCCTGCAAATCTAGCAGTTACAGGGATGAGACGAACCATTTACCACCGGCAGGAGGTGCTTACATTGATCAGCTTTTATATCTGAACCAGTTTCCACCAATAAACGATTATTGCGATTTTTTTTTTATTACCAAAAACATGTAGAAGAAAACGTATCGCCCTAAACTGATGTGGGAGGTCTTGTTGTGACCAGGTCAGTGATAGACGGACGAGACGGATGAGGATGACGGATGAGGATGACGGACGAGACGGATGAGGATGACGGATGAGGATGACGGACGAGACGGATGAGGATGACGGATGAGGATGATGGACGAGACGGATGAGGATGACGGATGAGGATGACGGATGAGACAGATGAGGATGACGGATGAGACGGATGAGGATGACGGATGAGGATGACGGATGAGGATGACGGACGTGACGGATGAGGATGACGGATGAGGATGACGGATGAGACAGATGAGGATGACGGATGAGACGGATGAGGATGACGGATGAGACGGATGAGGATGAGGACGAGACGGATGAGGATGACGGATGAGACGGATGAGGATGACGGACGAGACGGATGAGACGGATGAGGATGATGGATGAGGATGACGGACGAGACGGATGAGGATGACGGATGAGGATGACGGATGAGACAGATGAGGATGACGGATGAGACGGATGAGGATGACGGACGTGACGGATGAGGATGAGGCGGATGAGGATGACGGATGAGACGGATGAGGATGACGGACGAGACGGATGAGACGGATGAGGATGATGGATGAGACGGATGAGGATGACGGATGAGGATGACGGACGAGACGGATGAGGATGACGGATGAGGATGACGGATGAGACAGATGAGGATGACGGATGAGACGGATGAGGATGACGGACGTGACGGATGAGGATGACGGACGAGACGGATGAGGATGAGACGGATGAGGATGACGGATGAGACGGATGAGGATGACGGACGAGACGGATGAGACAGATGAGGATGACGGACGAGACGGATGAGGATGACGGACGAGACGGATGAGTATAACGGATGAGGATGATGGATGAGACGGATGAGGATGACGGATGAGACAGATGAAGATGACGGATGAGGATGACGGACGAGACGTATGAGGATGACGGATGAGGATGATGGACGAGACGGATGAGGATGACGGATGAGACGGATGAGGATGACGGATGAGACGGATGAGGATGACGGATGAGACGGATGAGGATGAGACGGATGAGGATGACGGACGAGACGGATGAGACGGATGAGGATGATGGATGAGACGGATGAGGATGACGGATGAGACGGATGAGGATGACGGACGTGACGGATGAGACGGATGAGGATGACGGACGTGACGGATGAGGATGACGGATGAGACGGATGAGGATGATGGATGAGACGGATGAGGATGACGGACGAGACGAATGAGACGGATGAGGATGACGGATGAGGATGACGGATGAGGATGACGGATGAGACAGATGAGGATGACGGATGAGACGGATGAGGATGACGGACGTGACGGATGAGGATGACGGACGAGACGGATGAGGATGACGGATGAGACGGATGAGGATGACGGACGAGACGTATGAGGATGACGGATGAGGATGATGGATGAGACGGATGAGGATGACGGATGAGACGGATGAGGATGACGGATGAGACGGATGAGGATGACGGATGAGACGAATGAGGATGAGACGGATGAGGATGAGACGTATGAGGATGACGGACGAGACGGATGAGACGGATGAGGATGATGGATGAGACGGATGAGGATGACGGATGAGACGGATGAGGATGACGGACGTGACGGATGAGGATGACGGACGTGACGGATGAGGATGACGGACGAGACGAATGAGACGGATGAGGATGATGGATGAGACGGATGAGGATGACGGATGAGGATGACGGATGAGGATGACGGATGAGACAGATGAGGATGACGGATGAGACGGATGAGGATGACGGACGTGACGGATGAGGATGACGGACGAGACGGATGAGGATGACGGATGAGACGGATGAGGATGACGGACGAGACGGATGAGGATGATGGATGAGGATGACGGACGAGACGGATGAGGATGACGGATGAGGATGACGGATGAGACAGATGAGGATGACGGATGAGACGGATGAGGATGACGGACGTGACGGATGAGGATGACGGACGAGACGGATGAGGATGAGGCGGATGAGGATGACGGATGAGACGGATGAGGATGACGGACGAGACGGATGAGACGGATGAGGATGATGGATGAGACGGATGAGGATGACGGATGAGGATGACGGACGAGACGGATGAGGATGACGGATGAGGATGACGGATGAGACAGATGAGGATGACGGATGAGACGGATGAGGATGACGGACGTGACGGATGAGGATGACGGATGAGACGGATGAGGATGAGGATGAGACGGATGAGGATGACGGACGAGACGGATGAGGATGACGGACGAGACGGATGAGACGGATGAGGATGATGGATGAGACGGATGAGGATGACGGACGAGACGGATGAGGATGACGGACGAGACGGATGAGTATAACGGATGAGGATGATGGATGAGACGGATGAGGATGACGGATGAGACAGATGAAGATGACGGATGAGGATGACGGACGAGACGTATGAGGATGACGGATGAGGATGATGGACGAGACGGATGAGGATGACGGATGAGACGGATGAGGATGACGGATGAGACGGATGAGGATGACGGATGAGACGGATGAGGATGAGACGGATGAGGATGACGGACGAGACGGATGAGACGGATGAGGATGATGGATGAGACGGATGAGGATGACGGATGAGACGGATGAGGATGACGGACGTGACGGATGAGGATGACGGATGAGACGGATGAGGATGACGGACGTGACGGATGAGGATGACGGATGAGACGGATGAGGATGACGGATGAGGATGACGGATGAGGATGACGGATGAGACAGATGAGGATGACGGATGAGACGGATGAGGATGACGGACGAGACGGATGAGTATAACGGATGAGGATGATGGATGAGACGGATGAGGATGACGGATGAGACAGATGAAGATGACGGATGAGGATGACGGACGAGACGTATGAGGATGACGGATGAGGATGATGGACGAGACGGATGAGGATGACGGATGAGACGGATGAGGATGACGGATGAGACGGATGAGGATGACGGATGAGACGGATGAGGATGAGACGGATGAGGATGACGGACGAGACGGATGAGACGGATGAGGATGATGGATGAGACGGATGAGGATGACGGATGAGACGGATGAGGATGACGGACGTGACGGATGAGACGGATGAGGATGACGGACGTGACGGATGAGGATGACGGATGAGACGGATGAGGATGACGGATGAGACGGATGAGGATGACGGACGAGACGAATGAGACGGATGAGGATGACGGATGAGGATGACGGATGAGGATGACGGATGAGACAGATGAGGATGACGGATGAGACGGATGAGGATGACGGACGTGACGGATGAGGATGACGGACGAGACGGATGAGGATGACGGATGAGACGGATGAGGATGACGGACGAGACGTATGAGGATGACGGATGAGGATGATGGATGAGACGGATGAGGATGACGGATGAGACGGATGAGGATGACGGATGAGACGGATGAGGATGACGGATGAGACGAATGAGGATGAGACGGATGAGGATGAGACGTATGAGGATGACGGACGAGACGGATGAGACGGATGAGGATGATGGATGAGACGGATGAGGATGACGGACGTGACGGATGAGGATGACGGATGAGACGGATGAGGATGACGGACGTGACGGATGAGGATGACGGACGTGACGGATGAGGATGACGGATGAGACGGATGAGGATGATGGATGAGACGGATGAGGATGACGGACGAGACGAATGAGACGGATGAGGATGATGGATGAGGATGACGGATGAGACGGATGAGGATGACGGATGAGGATGACGGATGAGGATGACGGATGAGACAGATGAGGATGACGGATGAGACGGATGAGGATGACGGACGTGACGGATGAGGATGACGGACGAGACGGATGAGGATGACGGATGAGACGGATGAGGATGACGGACGAGACGGATGAGGATGATGGATGAGGATGACGGACGAGACGGATGAGGATGACGGATGAGGATGACGGATGAGACAGATGAGGATGACGGATGAGACGGATGAGGATGACGGACGAGACGGATGAGGATGACGGACGAGACGGATGAGGATGAGGCGGATGAGGATGACGGATGAGACGGATGAGGATGACGGACGAGACGGATGAGACGGATGAGGATGATGGATGAGACGGATGAGGATGACGGATGAGGATGACGGACGAGACGGATGAGGATGACGGATGAGGATGACGGATGAGACAGATGAGGATGACGGATGAGACGGATGAGGATGACGGACGTGACGGATGAGGATGACGGATGAGACGGATGAGGATGAGGATGAGACGGATGAGGATGACGGACGAGACGGATGAGGATGACGGACGAGACGGATAAGACGGATGAGGATGATGGATGAGACGGATGAGGATGACGGACGAGACGGATGAGGATGACGGACGAGACGGATGAGTATAACGGATGAGGATGATGGATGAGACGGATGAGGATGACGGATGAGACAGATGAAGATGACGGATGAGGATGACGGACGAGACGTATGAGGATGACGGATGAGGATGATGGACGAGACGGATGAGGATGACGGATGAGACGGATGAGGATGACGGATGAGACGGATGAGGATGACGGATGAGACGGATGAGGATGAGACGGATGAGGATGACGGACGAGACGGATGAGACGGATGAGGATGATGGATGAGACGGATGAGGATGACGGATGAGACGGATGAGGATGACGGACGTGACGGATGAGGATGACGGATGAGACGGATGAGGATGACGGACGTGACGGATGAGGATGACGGATGAGACGGATGAGGATGACGGATGAGGATGACGGATGAGGATGACGGATGAGACAGATGAGGATGACGGATGAGACGGATGAGGATGACGGATGAGGATGACGGATGAGGATGACGGATGAGACAGATGAGGATGACGGATGAGACGGATGAGGATGACGGACGTGACGGATGAGGATGACGGACGAGACGGATGAGGATGAGACGGATGAGGATGACGGACGAGACGGATGAGACGGATGAGGATGATGGATGAGACAGATGAGGATGACGGATGAGACGGATGAGGATGACGGATGAGACGGATGAGGATGACAGACGAGACGGATGAGGATGACGGATGAGGATGATGGACGAGACGGGTGAGGATGACGGATGAGATGGATGAGGATGACGGACGAGACGGATGAGGATGACGGATGAGACGGGTGAGGATGACGGACGAGACGGATGAGGATGACGGGACGAGACGGGTGAGGATGATGGATGAGACGGATGAGGATGACGGATGAGACGGATGAGGATGACGGAAGAGACGGATGATGATGACGGACGAGACAGATGAGGATGACGGATGAGACGGATGAGGATGACGGGACGAGACGGGTGAGGATGACGGATGAGACGGATGAGACGGATGAGGATGACGGACGAGACGGATGAGGATGACGGATGAGACGGATGAGGATGACGGACGAGACGGATGAGGATGACGGATGAGACGGATGAGGATGACGGATGAGACGGATGAGGATGACGGATGAGACGGATGATGATGACGGACGAGACGGATGAGGATGACGGACGAGACGGATGAGGATGACGGATGAGACGGATGAGGATGAGGATGAGACGGATGAGGATGACGGATGAGACGGATGATGATGACGGACGAGACGGATGAGGATGACGGACGAGACAGATGAGGATGACGGATGAGACGGATGAGGATGAGGATGAGACAGATGATGATGAGGATGAGACGGATGAGGATGACGGATGAGACGGATGATGATGACGGATGAGATGGATGAGGATGATGGACGAGACGGATGAGGATGACGGATGAGACGGATGAGGATGAGACGGATGAGGATGAGACGGATGAGGATGACGGATGAGACGGATGAGGATGAGGAGGATGAGGATGAGACGGATGAGGATGACGGACGAGACGGATGAGGATGACGGATGAGACGGATGAGGATGACGGGACGAGACGGGTGAGGATGACTGATGACGGATGAGACGGATGAGGATGACGGATGAGACAGATGAGGATGATGGACGAGACGGATGAGGATGACGGGACGAGACGGGTGAGGATGACGAATGACGGATGAGACGGATGAGGATGACGGATGAGACAGATGAGGATGATGGACGAGACGGATGACGGACGAGACGTATGAGGATGACGGATGAGGATGATGGATGAGGATGAAGATGACGGATGAGGATGATGGATGAGGATGAAGATGACGGATGAGGATGACGGACGAGGATGACGGACGAGGATGACGGAAGACACGGATGAGGATGACGGACGAGACGGATGAAGATGACGGATGAGGATGACGGAAGACACGGATGAGGATGACGGACGAGACGGATGAAGATGACGGATGAGGATGACGGACGAGACGGATGAAGATGACGGATGAGGATGACGGACGAGACGGATGAAGATGACGGATGAGGATGACGGACGAGACGGATGAAGATGATGGATGAGGATGACGGAAGACACGGATGAGGATGACGGACGAGACGGATGAAGATGACGGATGAGGATGACGGACGAGACGGATGAAGATGACGGATGAGGATGACGGACGAGACGGATGAAGATGACGGATGAGGATGACGGACGAGACGGATGAAGATGACGGATGAGGATGACGGACGAGACGGATGAAGATGACGGATGAGGATGACGGACGAGACGGATGAAGATGATGGATGAGGATGACGGAAGACACGGATGAGGATGACGGCCCCGGACCCTTCCCCCCTCAGCACAATGACAGGTTGATTTGAAGTCACAGGGTGACCTCTACTCCAGAAGTCCCATGATTCCCTCTTCCCGACCTTCCAGCGCGCTCCATCATTCTCTTCCAGTGATCAGGCGGATCACACCCCGGAGATCCATTCCTCACACCTGTCACTTTCCTTAGACGGCGCCCTGGAAATTCCCGCAGTCTCATTTCAATCTCTGAATTCCTGGCCCCCTCCCCCGCCTCTCTGACATAATTACAGCTCCTGTCATGGCTCCAGGTACTCCGAATATTAATGAATCTCTCGCGCCGAGGGCGGGGCTTTCCAGCCGGCCTCTTATTTGTATTCATCAAATTTTTAAGCAGCGTGCAGATTTCCTCGCAGCGATCCATCCGTCAATAAAGGAAACGCCATGTAATGACCCCCCCCCCCTCTGCCGCCCCCATCCAATCTTCCTCCCTCAATTCTCTGTATAGATGCTTCACTCTAAAGAGCGCGACCGCAATTTCTGACCCGCGCTCACTCTTCCAGGCTGAGGAAAAAAAATCCGATGATCAAAAGTCTTGGGACAGAAGAGATCACCTATCCGGCGGCGGCACGCGTCTCCTCCGGTCTCCTCCGTTCCCGTGCTGCAGCCTCTGCCAGTCTTTTCAGCATTCTAAAAAAAGGAAATTAATTATAATATAGAAGAACCAATGCGTTTCGGGGGGATTCGGGGCCCTTCATCAGGGTGATGTGACTTAAGGCAATGCCAGGACTCTGAGGGGTTTATGAACATCTCATGTAAGATGATATTAGCAGCAGGTAGCATAGCAGAGAGTCGAAATGCGTTGGTAATTTTATATTATTAATCATCGACTAAAATACCTTTCTGAACTCTATTACCTTACTACTGTTAAGGTTCTCTCAGACTTCCTGCCAGGACTTGCAATGGTTCTCTCAGACTTCCTGCCAGGACTTGCAATGGTACTCTCAAACTTCCTGCCAGGACTTGCAATGGTACTCTCAGACTTCCTGCCAGGACTTCCAATGGTACTCTCAGACTTCCTGCCAGGACTTGCAATGGTTCTCTCAGACTTCCTGCCAGGACTTGCAATGGTACTCTCAGACTTCCTGCCAGGACTTCCAATGGTACTCTCAGACTTCCTGCCAGGACTTGCAATGGTACTCTCAGACTTCCTGCCAGGACTTGCAATGGTACTCTCAGACTTCCTGCCAGGACTTGCAATGGTACTCTCAGACTTCCTGCCAGGACTTCCAATGGTACTCTCAGACTTCCTGCCAGGACTTGCAATGGTACTCTCAGACTTCCTGCCAGGACTTCCAATGGTACTCTCAGACTTCCTGCCAGGACTTGCAATGGTACTCTCAGACTTTTTGCCAGGACTTGCAATGGTACGCTCAGACTTCCTGCCAGGACTTCCAATGGTACTCTCAGACTTCCTGCCAGGACTTGCAATGGTACGCTCAGACTTCCTGCCAGGACCTCCAATGGTATTCTTAGACTTCCTGCCAGGACTTGCAATGGTACTCTCAGACTTCCTGCCAGGACTTGCAATGGTACTCTCAGACTTCCTGCCAGGACTTGCAATGGTACTCTCAGACTTCCTGCCAGGACTTGCAATGGTACTCTCAGACTTCCTGCCAGGACTTGCAATGGTACTCTCAGACTTCCTGCCAGGACTTGCAATGGTACTCTCAGACTTCCTGCCAGGACTTCCAATGGTACTCTCAGACTTCCTGCCAGGACTTGCAATGGTACTCTCAGACTTCCTGCCAGGACTTGCAATGGTACTCTCAGACTTCCTGCCAGGGCTTGCAATGGTACTCTCAGACTTCCTGCCAGGACTTGCAATGGTACTCTCAGACTTCCTGCCAGGGCTTGCAATGGTACTCTCAGACTTCCTGCCAGGACTTGCAATGGTACTCTCAGACTTCCTGCCAGGACTTCCAATGGTACTCTCAGAGTTCCTGCCAGGACTTCCAATGGTACTCTCAGACTTCCTGCCAGGACTTCCGATGGTACTCTCAGACTTCCTGCCAGGACTTGCAATGGTACTCTCAGACTTCCTGCCAGGACTTGCAATGGTACTCTCAGACTTCCTGCCAGGACTTGCAATGGTACTCTCAGACTTTTTGCCAGGACTTGCAATGGTACTCCTGGAATCCCTGCCAGAACCTCCAGAGTTCCCAGTAATGATGCTCGGCTCTGACCAGAAGAGAATTTGGGCTTCAGCCTTTGAAGTGGTTGGTGATCTTATTGCCAAATACACTAATATGATACCTACCTGCTGTCTGATCATCGCCAAGAAGGATTGACCCAACTACTCCCTTACTGTCCCAACCTTTTCCTGGTCCTGACTGCTCTCTTGTTTGCCATCTGCTATGACCCCATCATTGGTGTCAGTGGGAGGAATAGTGTCCCATCATTGGTGTCAGTGGGGGGAATAGTGTCCCATCATTGGTGTCAGTGGGAGGAATAGTGTCCCATCATTGGTATCAGTGGGAGGAATAGTGTCCCATCATTGGTGTCAGTGGGAGGAATAGTGTCCCATCATTGGTGTCAGTGGGAGGAATAGTGTCCCATCATTGGTTTAAGTGGGAGGAATAGTGTCCCATCATTGGTGTTAGTGGGAGGAATAGTGTCCCATCATTGGTGTCAGTGGGAGGAATAGTGTCCCATCATTGGTGTCAGTGGGAGGAATAGTGTCCCATCATTGGTGTCAGTGGGAGGAATAGTGTCCCATCATTGGTGTCAGTGGGGGGAATAGTGTCCCATCATTGGTGTCAGTGGGAGGAATAGTGCCCCATCATTGATGTTCGTGAGAGGAATAGTGTCCCATCATTGGTGTCAGTGGGAGGAATAGTGTCCGATCATTGGTTTAGATCAAAGCCTATTCATGTGTTAGAATGGCCCAGTCACAGTCCAGACCTAAATCCCATTGAGAATCTGTGGCAAGACCTGAAAATTGCTGATCACAGACGCTCTCCATCCAATCTGACAGAGACAGAGATATTTTACAAAGAAGAAGAATGGAGGAGAAATGTTCCTCTCTAGATGTGCAAAGCTGGTAGAGACACCCCCAAAAAGACTTGTAGAGAAAGGGGGTTCTACAAAGGATTGACTCCGGGGGGCGCCATACAAAGTATTGACTCCGGGGGGCGCCATACAAAGTATTGACTCCGGGGGGGCGCCATACAAAGTATTGACTCCGGGGGGCGCCATACAAATGTCCCTCCCCCAACACTTTTCACAGATTTATTTGTATAATTTTCCTTCCACTTCACAATTATGTGACACTTTGTGTCTCTCACATGAAATCCCAATAAAATACATTTACGTTTCTGGATGTAACATGAGAACATGTGGGGAATCCCAAGGGGTATGAATACTTTTCCCAGACACTGTATATAGAGGGGTATGAATACTTTTTCCAGGCACTGTATATAGAGGGGTATGAATACTTTTTCCAGGCACTGTATATAGAGGGGTATGAATACTTTTTCCAGGCACTGTATATAGAGGGGTATGAATACTTTTTCCAGACACTGTATATAGAGGGGTATGAATACTTTTTCCAGACACTGTATATAGAGGGGTATGAATACTTTTTCCAGACACTGTATATAGAGGGGTATGAATACTTTTTCCATGCTCTGTAGAAATGTTTTAGCGTTCGTCTTTAATTAGCGGCGGGCGCATCCCATCGCTGTTGCGCCCGTCCAGGCCGTCCACTGGAAATCCATTAAGATTTGGTGTTTTGCCGCAGCAGCCGAGGGGTTAGTGCCGCCTGCTCGCCTGGATGCGGCTTCGGATCGATTTCCCCGGCTGGCTGAAGGGATTTTTTTCTAATAAATATAATGAAATAAGAAAAAGGAGTGACTGACGGGCCGCGGCGGCGGGCGTATCCCGGGGACAAGCGAATGGCGGACAGAGATAGATGGCCGCGTTTTTTTAATTACCAGACAGGTCGTTACCCGGGAGCCGCGAGATTGAAGGTGAAGCGCACCGCGGCCGAGGATCGCAATGTCATCGTCGTTACCCGGGAGCCGCGAGATTGAAGGTGAAGCGCACCGCGGCCGAGGATCGCAATGTCATCGTAGTTACCCGGGAGCCGCGAGATTGAAGGTGAAGCGCACCGCGGCCGAGGATCGCCATGTCATCGTCGTTACCCGGGAGCCGCGAGACTGAAGGTGAAGCGCACCGCGCCCGAGGATCGTCATGTCATCGTCGTTACCGGGGAGGCACGAGATTGAAGGTGGAGCGCACCACGGCCGAGGATCGCAATGTCATCGTCGTTACCCGGGAGCCGCGAGATTGAAGGTGAAGCGCACCACGGCCGAGGATCGCAATGTCATCGTCGTTACCCGGGAGCCGCGAGATTGAAGGTGAAGCGCACCGCGGCCGAGGATCGCAATGTCATCGTCGTTACCCGGGAGCCGCGAGATTGAAGGTGGAGCGCACCACGGCCGAGGATCGCAATGTCATCGTCGTTACCCGGGAGCCGCGAGATTGAAGGTGAAGCGCACCGCGGCCGAGGATCGCAATGTCATCGTCGTTACCGACCATCGCCCGGGATAAGCCGCCGTCGCCGAACGATAATGAAGAAGGAAGGCGGGGAGTAATGACGGCCCGTGATTGGGTGATGTGCTGGGCGGGGCGAATGATTTATTGGGGCCCTCAGGAAAATATTACTGAAGAATGAGAAGAGTTAATGATAGAATCGCACGAGAGACAGCGGGAGGGGGAGGGGCCAATGTCCACCAATCAGCTCCAAGCGTCATGGAAGAAGAAAGTCACGTGACTCACATCACTGCTCAGCCAATCAGAGCTTTTATTTTATAACTTTTTTGTATTTATTTTTGATTTGTACAAATAAAATACAAGTGATGACAAAAGTGTCACATGTTGTCTCTGAAGGGACACAATGTAACAACATAGAAGGGACACAATGTAACAACATAGGGCTGGATTCAGGTAGCTGCGCCCCTTCTTACGGCGGCGCAGCGTATCGTATTTACGCTGCGCCGCCGTAAGTTTAAGAGGCAAGTGCTGTATTCACAAAGCACTTGCCTCCTTACTTACGGCGGCGTAGCGTAAATGGGGCCGGCGTAAGTGCGCGTCATTCAAATGATGTTGAGGGGGCGTGTTTTATTTAAATTAGGTTGACCCTGCGTATTTTACGTTTTTTACGAACGCCGCATGCGCCGTTCGTGAAAAAATCCCAGTGCGCATGCTCGAAATTCTGACGCAAATCGTCATTGCTTTCGACGTGAACGTAAATTAGATACCTGTATATGGAAATGGACGGAGATTAGAGACCTGTATATGGAAATAGACGGAGAATAGAGACCTGTATATGGAAATGGATGGAGAATAGAGACCTGTATATGGAAATGGATGGAGAAAAGAGACCTGTATATGGAAATAGATGGAGAATAGAGACCTGTATATGGAAATTGTTGGAGAATAGAGACCTGTATATGGAAATGGATGGAGAATAGAGACCTGTATGTGGAAATGGACGGAGAATAGAGACCTGTATATGGAAATAGATGGAGAATAGAGACCTGTATATGGAAATAGATGGAGAATAGAGACCTGCATATGGAAATGGATGGAGAATAGAGACCTGTATATGGAAATTGTTGGAGAATAGAGACCTGTATATGGAAATGGATGGAGAATAGAGACCTGTATGTGGAAATGGACGGAGAATAGAGACCTGTATAGGGAAATGGATGGAGAATAGAGACCTGTATATGGAAATGGATGGAGAATAGAGACCTGTATATGGAAATGGACAGAGATTAGAGACCTGTATATGGAAATGGATGGATAATAGAGACCTGTATATGGAAATGGATGGAGAATAGAGACCTGTATATGGAAATGGACAGAGATTAGAGACCTGTATATGGAAATGGACGGAGAATAGAGACCTGTATACGGAAATAGATGGAGAATAGAGACCTGTATATGGAAATGGATGGAGAATAGAGACCTGTATATGGAAATGGATGGATAATAGAGACCTGTATATATGGAAATGGACGGAGAATAGAGACCTGTATATGGAAATGGATGGAGAATAGAGACCTGTATATGGAAATGGATGGAGAATAGAGACCTGTATATGGAAATGGATGGAGAATAGAGACCTGTATAGGGAAATGGAGGGAGAATAGAGACCTGTATATGGAAATGGATGGAGAATAGAGACCTGTATATGGAAATGGATGGAGAATAGATACCTGTATATGGAAATGGATGGAGAATAGAGACCTGTATATGGAAATGGATCGAGAATAGAGACCTGTATATGGAAATGGATGGAGAACAGAGACCTGTATATGGAAATGGATGTAGAATAGAGACCTGTATATGGAAATAGACGGAGAATAGAGACCTGTATATGGAAATGGATGGAGAATAGAGACCTGTATATGGAAATGGATGGAGAATAGATACCTGTATATGGAAATGGATGGAGAATAGATACCTGTATATGGAAATGGATGGAGAATAGATACCTGTATATGGAAATGGCCGGAGATTAGATACCTGTATATGGAAATGGATGGAGAATAGAGACCTGTATATGGAAATGGATGGAGAATAGAGACCTGTATATGGAAATGGATGGAGAATAGAGACCTGTATATGGAAATGGATGGAGAATAGAGACCTGTATATGGAAATGGACGGAGATTAGAGACCTGTATATGGAAATGGATGGAGAATAGAGACCTGTATATGGAAATGGATGGAGTACAGAGACCTGTATATGGAAATGGATGGAGAATAGAGACCTGTATATGGAAATGGATGGAGAATAGAGACCTGTATATGGAAATGGATGGAGAATAGAGACCTGTATATGGAAATGGATGGAGAATAGAGACCTGTATATGGAAATGGATGGAGAATAGAGACCTGTATATGGAAACGGATGGAGAATAGAGACCTGTATATGGAAATGGATGGAGAATAGATACCTGTATATGGAAATGGATGGAGAATAGATACCTGTATATGGAAATGGCCGGAGATTAGATACCTGTATATGGAAATGGATGGAGAATAGAGACCTGTATATAAAAATGGACGGAGAAAAGAGACCTGTATATGGAAATGGATGGAGAATAGAGACCTGTATATGGAAATAGACGGAGAATAGAGACCTGTATATGGAAATGGATGGAGAATAGAGACCTGTATAGGGAAATGGATGGAGAATAGAGACCTGTATATGGAAATGGATGGAGAAAAGAGACCTGTATATGGAAATGGATGGAGAATAGAGACCTGTATGTGGAAATGGACGGAGAATAGAGACCTGTATATGGAAATAGATGGAGAATAGAGACCTGTATATGGAAATGGATGGAGAATAGATACCTGTATATGGAAATGGATGGAGATTAGAGACCTGTATATGGAAATGGATGGAGAATAGAGACCTGTATAGGGAAATGGATGAAGAATAGAGACCTGTATATGGAAATGGACGGAGAATAGAGACCTGTATATGGAAATGGACGGAGATTAGAGACCTGTATATGGAAATGGACGGAGAATAGAGACCTGTATATGGAAATGGATGAAGAATAGAGACCTGTATATGGAAATGGATGAAGAATAGAGACCTGTATATGGAAATGGACGGAGATTAGAGACCTGTATATGGAAATGGACGGAGAATAGAGACCTGTATATGGAAATGGATGGGGAATAGATACCTGTATATGGAAATGCATGGAGAATAGAGACCTGTATATGGAAATGGATGGAGAATAGAGACCTGTATATGGAAATGGATGGAGAATAGAGACCTGTATATGGAAATGGATGGGGAATAGATACCTGTATATGGAAATGCATGGAGAATAGAGACCTGTATATGGAAATGGATGGAGAATAGAGACCTGTATATGGAAATGGATGGAGAATAGAGACCTGTATATGGAAATGGATGGAGAATAGATACCTGTATATGGAAATAGACGGAGAATAGAGACCTGTATATGGAAATGGATGGAGAATAGAGACCTGTATATGGAAATGGACGGAGAATAGATTGTTCGCATACACACGATCGGAATTTCTGACAACAAATGTTCTCTGTTGAGAGACTACAGGCACACCAAAGAAGATGGTCAGAGATCATCTCCTCTCATCTGTCATCCCTCCATCCAACATCTCCTCCTCATCTGTCATCCCTCCATCCAACATCTCCTCATATGTCATCCCTCCATCCAACATCTCCTCCTCATCTGTCATCCCTCCATCCAACATCTCCTCTCATCTGTCATCCCTCCATCCAACATCTCCTCATATGTCATCCCTCCATCCAACATCTCCTCCTCATCTGTCATCCCTCCATCCAACATCTCCTCCTCATCTGTCATCTCTCCATCCAACATCTCCTCCTCATCTGTCATCCCTCCATCCAACATCTCCTCCTCATCTGTCATCCATCCATCCAACATCTCCTCCTCCTCATCTGTCATCTCTCCATCCAACATCTCATCATCTGTCATCCCTCCATCCAACATCTCCTCCTCATCTGTCATCCCTCCATCCAACATCTCCTCATCTGTCATCCCTCCATCCAACATCTCCTCCTCATCTGTCATCCCTCCATCCAACATCTCCTCCTCATCTGTCATCCCTCCATCCAATATCTCCTCCTCATCTGTCATCCCTCCATCCAACATCTCCTCCTCTGTCATCCCTCCATCCAACATCTCCTCATCTGTCATCCCTCCATCCAACATCTCCTCCTCATCTGTCATCCCTCCATCCAACATCTCCTCCTCATCTGTCATCCCTCCATCCAACATCTCCTCTCATCTGTTATCCCTCCATCCAACATCTCCTCCTCTCATCTGTCATCCCTCCATCCAACATCTCCTCCTCTGTCATCCCTCCATCCAACATCTCCTCCTCATCTGCCATCCCTCCATCCAACATCTCCTCATCTGTCATCCCTCCATCCAACATCTCCTCCTCATCTGTCATCTCTCCATCCAACATCTCCTCCTCATCTGTCATCCCTCCATCCAACATCTCCTCTCATCTGTTATCCCTCCATCCAACATCTCCTCCTCTCATCTGTCATCCCTCCATCCAACATCTCCTCATCTGTCATCCCTCCATCCAACATCTCCTCATCTGTCATCCCTCCATCCAACATCTCCTCATCTGTCATCCCTCCATCCAACATCTCCTCCTCATCTGTCATCCCTCCATCCAACATCTCCTCCTCTCATCTGTCATTCCTCCATCCAACATCTCCTCCTCTCATCTGTCATCCCTCCATCCAACATCTCCTCCTCTCATCTGTCATCTCTCCATCCAACATCTCCTCCTCTCAGCTGTCATTCCTCCACCCAACATCTCCTCTCATCTGTCATCCCTCCATCCAACATCTCTTCATCTGTCATCTCTCCATCCAACATCTCCTCCTCTCATCTGTCATCTCTCCATCCAATATCTCCTCCTCATCTGTCATCCCTCCATCCAACATCTCCTCTCATCTGTCATCCCTCCATCCAATATCTCCTCCTCATCTGTCATCCCTCCATCCAACATCTCCTCTCATCTGTCATCCCTCCATCCAACATCTCCTCATCTGTCATCCCTCCATCCAACATCTCCTCATCTGTCATCCCTCCATCCAACATCTCCTCATCTGTCATCCCTCCATTCAACATCTCCTCATCTGTCATCCCTCCATCCAACATCTCCTCTCATCTGTCATCCCTCCATCCAACATCTCCTCTCATCTGTCATCCTTCCATCCAACATCTCCTCCTCATCTGTCATCCCTCCATCCAACATCTCCTTCTCTCATCTGTCATCCCTCCATCCAACATCTCCTCCTCATCTGTCATCCCTCCATCCAACATCTCCTCTCATCTGTCATCCCTCCATCCAGTCTCTCTCCTCCTCTCATCTGTCATCCCTCCATCCAACATCTCCTCCTCATCTGTCATCTCTCCATCCAACATCTCATCATCTGTCATCCCTCCATCCAACATCTCCTCCTCTCATCTGTCATCCCTCCATCAAGCATCTCCTCTCATCTGTCATCCCTCCATCCAACATCTCCTCCTCTCATCTGTCATCCCTCCATCAAACATCTCCTCTCATCTGTCATCCCTCCATCCAACATCTCCTCCTCATCTGTCATCCCTCCATCCAACATCTCCTCTCATCTGTCATCCCTCCATCCAGTCTCTCTCCTCCTCTCATCTGTCATCCCTCCATCCAACATCTCCTCCTCATCTGTCATCCCTCCATCCAACATCTCCTCTCCTCTCTCATCCCTCCATCCAACATCAACTCCTCTCATCTGTCATCCCTCCATCCAGTCTCTCTCCTCCTCTCCTCTCCTCCCCTCTCTCATCCCTCCATCCAACATTTCCTCTCATCTGTCATCCCTCCATCCAACATCTCCTCTCATCTGTCATCCCTCCATCCAACATCTCATCATCTGTCATCCCTCCATCCAACATCTCCTCTCATCTGTCATCCCTCCATCCAACATCTCCTCCTCTCATCTGTCATCCCTCCATCCAATATCTCCTCATCTGTCATCCCTCCATCCAACATCTCCTCCTCTCATCTGTCATCCCTCCATCCAACATCTCCTCCTCTCATCTGTCATCCCTCCATCCAACATCTCCTCTCATCTGTCATCCCTCCATCCAACATCTCCTCTCATCTGTCATCCCTCCATCCAGTCTCTCTCCTCCTCTCCTCTCTCATCCCTCCATCCAGTCTCTCTCCTCCTCTCCTCTCTCATCCCTCCATCCAATCTCTCTCCTCCTCTCCTCTCTCATCCCTCCATCCAGTCTCTCTCCTCCTCTCCTCTCTCATCCCTCCATCCAGTCTCTCTCCTCCTCTCCTCTCTCATCCCTCCATCCAGTCTCTCTCCTCCTCTCCTCTCTCATCCCTCCATCCAGTCTCTCCTCTCCTCTCTCATCCCTCCATCCAGTCTCTCCTCTCCTCTCTCATCCCTCCATCCAGTCTCTCCTCTCCTCTCTCATCCCTCCATCCAGTCTCTCCTCTCCTCTCTCATCCCTCCATTAAGTCTCTCTCCTCCTCTCCTCTCTCATCCCTCCATCCAGTCTCTCTCCTCCTCTCCTCTCCTCTCTCATCCCTCCATCCAGTCTCTCTCCTCCTCTCCTCTCTCATCCCTCCATCCAGTCTCTCTCCTCCTCTCCTCTCTCATCCCTCCATCCAGTCTCTCTCCTCCTCTCCTCTCTCATCCCTCCATCCAGTCTCTCCTCTCCTCTCTCATCCCTCCATCCAGTCTCTCTCCTCCTCTCCTCTCTCATCCCTCCATCCAGTCTCTCCTCTCCTCTCTCATCCCTCCATTCAGTCTCTCTCCTCCTCTCCTCTCTCATCCCTCCATCCAGTCTCTCTCCTCCTCTCCTCTCTCTGGGTAGAGGAGGGATTTTCTCGGCAGCTCGGAAAGTCTCCGGCTCGGTGTGGATGATCAGTCCGGCTCCCCCCGCTCGTTGCTCGGTTGGTTGTCTTCTCTCTCACCCGCCGCCTCTGTGCCCGTTGGATGCCCAGTCTGTGCCCGGAGAGGAGAGGGACCCCAGGGATCGCTCAGTGCAGGTGAGCGGGGGAAGGGAGGGCAGACAGGGCAGGTACCAGCAGGGCCGGACTTACCATTGGCCTTGACTGGGCTCAAGCCCAGGGGCCCCACCCAATAGGGGGCCCCCTTTAAAAAAAAAAAAAAAAAAAAAATTTTTTTTTTTTTTTTTTTTTTTAGGGGTCCGGAGGCCCCCAGGGCCCCGGACGGCAACCCCCCTTTTTTTATTTATTTTTTGTAAAAAAATGTTTTTTTTATATATTTTTTATTTTTATATATATAATATTATATATATATATATATATATATATATATATATATATATATATATATTTAATTATTATTATTAAAGGGCCCAGGGGTCTCCAGGGCCCCGGACGGCAACCCCCCTTTTTTTTATTTATTTTTTGTAAAAAAATGTTTTTTTTTATATATTTTTTATTTTTATATATATAATATTATATATATATATATATATATATATATATATATATATATATATATATATTTAATTATTATTATTAAAGGGCCCAGGGGTCTCCAGGGCCCCGGATGGCAACCCCCCTTTTTTTTATTTATTTTTTGTAAAAAAATGTTTTTTTTATATATTTTTTATTTTTATATATATAATATATGTATATATATATATATATATTTTATTATTATTATTAAAGGGCCCAGGGGTCTCCAGGGCCCCCGGATGGCAACCCACCTTTTTTATTTTTTTATAAAAAAAAATTACATTTTTTTTATATATATATATATATTTTTTTATTATTAAAGGGCTCAGAGGTACCCAGGGCCCCATGTGGCAACCCCCCCTTTTTTATTTTTTTTATAAATGTTTATTTTTTTATTTTTGTTTATTTTTTTATTTTTTATTAAAAGGCCCAGAGGTTCCCAGGGCCCCCGGATGGCAACCTCCCTTTTTTAATGTATTTTTTATAAATGTTTTTTTTTTTATTATTAAAGGGCCCAGAGGTTTATTTTTTCTTTTTATTAAAAGGCCCAGAGGTCCCCAGGGCCCCGGATGGCTACATATATTTATATATATTTGTTTTCTTCTTTATTTCTTCTTTTTTTTGTAAAGGCCCCCCCGCTTCTCAATTTGCGGCAGCCCCCACGCTTCTCAATTTCAGGCGGCAGCACCCCCACCCCCCCTAGGTTCTCTGCTTCAGGGGGCCCATGCCTTAAGCTGTGCAAGGGGCCCCAAAATTCCTGATGGCGACCCTGCGCATACCTCCCAACACGCACGGATTCTGTGGGACTTTCCCGCACAGACAGCTTCTTCCCGCAGTCCGGCAAAAGGGTTAATTTTCCCGCACTGCAAGAGGAGGCAGCACGGAAGCAGGAGGAACCGGAGTGGTGTGTGGAGGACTGTGGCTGCTGAAGGGAAGAAAGCCGACAGCCGGGCTAATAACAGTCTGTGGCCCCGGCTGTTGGCACAGGTGAGAGGCACTCCCCCCCTCAACAACTGCAAAATCCCCCCCCCGCTCAACAACTTTAATGCGCTCCCCCCCGCTCAACAACTTCAATTCGCCCCCCCCCGCTCAACAACTTCGATCCCCCCCAATTCTCGGCTCCAGGGGGCCCCTTCAACACTCAAGCCCAGGGGCCCCCACCACCCTAAGTCCTGCCCTGGGTACCAGTCTGTGCCAAGGACTGCACCACCCTCCGCACAGCGCCATTCCTCTGCCATGGCAGCCTGGCATCACCTACCTGGGCATCATAGAGAGAGATAGATAGATAGATAGATAGATAGATAGATAGATAGATAGATAGATAGATAGATAGATAGATAGATAGAGAGAGAGAGAGAGAGATAGATAGATAGATAGATAGAGAGATAGATAGATAGATAGATAGATAGATAGATAGAGAGAGAGAGAGATAGATAGATAGATAAATAATAGATAGATAGATAGATAGATAGATAGATAGATAGATAGATAGATATAGATAGACAGACAGACAGACAGACAGATAGATAGATAGATAGATAGAGAGATAGATAGATAGATAGATAGATATAGATAGATAGATAGATAGATAGATAGATAGATAGATAGATAGATAGATAGATAGATAGATAGATAGATAGATAGAGAGATAGATAGATAGATAAATAGATAGATAGATAGATAGATAGATAGATAGATAGATAGATAGATAGATAGATAGATAATAGATAGATAGATAGATAGATAGATAGATAGATAGATAGATAGAGAGAGAGAGAGAGAGATAGAGAGACTAAAATGTGAACAAAATGAAACAATGTAAAATGTTTATCTCTCTCCCCAGGTGGGTTCATCACCTTTCCATGTATTGGATCAGTAGGGGGTCTTTGGTTGTAGTATATAGTGGTATATAGTAGTATATAGTAGTATATAGTGGTATAGAATGGTATATAGTGGTATATAGTGGTATATAGTGGTATATAGTAGTATATGGTGGTATATAGTGGGATATAGTGGTATATAGTGGTATATAGTGGTATATAGTGGTATATAGTAGTATATGGTGGTATATAGTGGTATATAATAGTATATAGTGGTATATAATAGTATATAGTGGTATATAATAGTATATAGTGGTATATAATAGTATATAGTGGTATATAATAGTATATAGTAGTATATAGTGGGATATAGTAGTATATAGTGGTATATAGTGGTATATAGTAGTATATAGTGGTATATAGTGGTATATAGTAGTATATAGCGGTATATAGTAATATATAGTGGTATATAGTGGTATATAGTAGTATATAGTGGTATATAGTGGTATATAGTGGTATATAGTGGTATATAGTAGTATATAGTGGTATATAGTAGTATATAGTGGTATATAGGGGTATATAGTGGTATATAGTAGTATATAGTGGTATATAGTGGTATATAGTGGTATATAGTAGTATATAGTGGTATATAGTAGTATATAGTGGTATATAGTGGTATATAGTGGTACATAGTGGTACATAGTGGTATATAGTGGTATATAGTGGTATATAGTAATATATAGGGGTATATAGTGGTATATAATAGTATATAGTAGTATATAGTGGTATATAATAGTATATAGTGGTATATAATAGTATATAGTGGTATATAGTGGTATATAATAGTATATAGTAGTACATAGTGGTATATAGTGGTATATAATAGTATATAGTGGTATATAGTAGTATATAGTGGTATATAGTGGTATATAGTGGTATATAGTGGTACATAGTGGTATATAGTGGTACATAGTGGTATATAGTGGTATATAGTGGTATATAGTGGTATATAGTGGTATATAGTAGTATATGGTGGTATATAGTGGTATATAGTGGTATATAGTAGTATATGGTGGTATATAGTGGTATATAGTGGTATATAGTGGTATATAGTGGGTCAGTTAGTAGAATGATTGTATCTCAGTGGACTTGTAGAAGTGAGTCGGGTCCTCCGATCCTCTCTGGTTGTACCGATGATGGTTGTTGGTCGGTGGGATAAATAATTACATGTCACAGGGATCATATAAAGTTTCTTTGCTGTTCGAATGAAAAGGTGATTTATTGTCCGGATTGATACAATGTCTGTCTGTCGATATTTAATGGCCAGCACTGGTGGTGAGGGGGGGGGGGGGGGGTGGTGCTCCATATTATTGGTCATGGTGGGGGGGGGCGTGTTACTCTATATTATTGGTGATATTGGAAGGTCCCAAAACTTTTGGCCATACATGTTATCTATTATTCCTCTGGCCTTTGTCGGTACATTCGGGATAGAAGAACACATGACGTTGTCTCTTCCGGGGATCGGAATATTTTAGGTTTGTATCTCAGGATTGCATTGTGTGTGTGACGATCCTCGGGGGCGGGACCTTCCTACAGGAAGAGGTGATCCGGTCTGTTCCAGATTCTTCCCGTCTGTAGGAGGATTGTGCAGAGTGACCTCCCCGTGTTTCTACATCCGAGAAACGGAATTCTTCTGTTTTGTTCTTTTATTTCTCTGGACTTTGTTATTTGTTTTCTTTTTGCTGCTTTGTCTGGAGAAGAATTCCAGGAATCGTTACATTGTTCCAGCTTCTATCTATCTATATGACACACAAGACCACAGCTACTATACCACTACTACACCGCTACTACAATGCTACTTCACCACTACTATACCACTACTACACCGCTACTACACCGCTACTACAATGCTACTACACCACTACTACAATGCTACTACACCACTACTACAATGCTACTACACCACTACTATACCACTACTACACCGCTACTACAATGCTACTTCACCACTACTACACCGCTACTACACCACTACTACACCGCTACTACACCACTACTACACCACTACTAAAATTCCCCCATATTCCACCGCTACTACAATGCTACTACACCACTACTACAATGCTACCCCACCTACCTCTATCAGTGATGTCACTGCCCCACTTACCTCTATCAGTGATGTCACTGCCCCACTTACCTCTATCAGTGATGTCACTGCCCCACTTACCTCTATCAGTGATGTCACTGCCCCACCTACCTCTATCAGTGATGTCACTGCCCCACTTACCTCTATCAGTGATGTCACCGCCCCACTTACCTCTATCAGTGATGTCACTGCCCCACTTACCTCTATCAGTGATGTCACTTCCCCACTTACCTCTATCAGTGATGTCACTGCCCCACTTACCTCTATCAGTGATGTCACCGCCCCACTTACCTCTATCAGTGATGTCACCGCCCCACTTACCTCTATCAGTGATGTCACCGCCCCACTTACCTCTATCAGTGATGTCACTTCCCCACCTACCTCTATCAGTGATGTCACCGCCCCACTTACCTCTATCAGTAAGGCCCACTGATGCCCCGCCTCCTTCCTGTGCTTCACTCTCTCAGTGACATCATAACACAGTGTCACTGCCCCGCCTCCTTCCTGTGCTTCACTCCCTCAGTGACATCATAACACTGTGTCACTGCCCCGCCTCCTTCCTGTGCTTCACTCCCTCAGTGACATCATAACACATATATGGGGAATAACTTTACGCCGGACGTATGACTTACGCAAACCGCGTATATTATGCGCCGGGTGCAAGTACGTTCGTGAATTGGCGTATCTCCCTCATTTACATATTTGAATAGAAAATCAATGGGAGCGTGAAGCCTGTTTTAAGGCGTATCTTAGTTCTGTGGGCACGGCGCACGGATACGACGGCGCATATTTACACTTACGCAGCGTATCTCGAGATACGTCGGCGTAAGTGCTTTGTGAATCCGGGTCATAATGTCTGGGGGGTTCTACGTAATTTTCTAGCAAAAAATACAGATTTAAACTTGCAAACAAAAAGTGTCAGAAAAGGTCGGGTCAGCAAGTGGATATTTAGGTGGGTGTGATGGGCGGTCCCTGTCTATTTAGTGGGTGTGATTTGGGCGCATGATACGCGGACCATGGTTCGGGGTTTACAGTGTCCCAAGATACATCCCAACTTCTCGGATTTTCAAGGACATTACTCCATCTTGGCCCCCTGTCCCACTCATGCTGTGTCCTGGGTCAGGTCCCGGGATCACAATATCAACCTTATTTGAGCTTTTTCACATGTGCACCTATCTAGAGGTGGTGTCTTGGTGATACCAACCGGTAAAATTTGGCTGGATTTGGGTCCATCACCTGAGTCTGGACAGAACTTACCAGTAAAGTTGGTTGGATTTGGGTCCATCACCTGAGTCTGGGCGGGACACACCGGTAAAGTTGGCTGGATTTGGGTCCATCACCTGAGTCTGGGCGGGACACACCGGTAAAGTTGGCTGGATTTGGGTCCATCACCTGAGTCTGGGCGGGACACACCGGTAAAATTGGCTGGATTTGGGTCCATCACCTGAGTCTGGGTGGGACACACCGGTAAAGTTGGTTGGATTTGAGTCCATCACCTGAGTCTGGGCGGGACACACCGGTAAAATTGGCTGGATTTGGGTCCATCACCTGAGTCTGGACAGAACTTACCAGTAAAGTTGGTTGGATTTGGGTCCATCACCTGAGTCTGGGCGGGACACACCGGTAAAGTTGGCTGGATTTGGGTCCATCACCTGAGTCTGGACAGAACTTACCAGTAAAGTTGGTTGGATTTGAGTCCATCACCTGAGTCTGGGCGGGACACACCGGTAAAATTGGCTGGATTTGGGTCCATCACCTGAGTCTGGACAGAACTTACCAGTAAAGTTGGTTGGATTTGGGTCCATCACCTGAGTCTGGGCGGGACACACCGGTAAAGTTGGCTGGATTTGGGTCCATCACCTGAGTCTGGGCGGGACACACCGGTAAAGTTGGCTGGATTTGGGTCCATCACCTGAGTCTGGGCGGGACACACCGGTAAAATTGGCTGGATTTGGGTCCATCACCTGAGTCTGGGTGGGACACACCGGTAAAGTTGGTTGGATTTGAGTCCATCACCTGAGTCTGGGCGGGACACACCGGTAAAATTGGTTGGATTTGGGTCCATTACCTGAGTCTGGGCGGGACACCCCGGTAAAGTTGGTTGGATTTGGGTCCATCACCTGAGTCTAGGCAGGACACACCAGTAAAGTTGGCTGGATTTGGGTCCATCACCTGAGTCTGGGCGGGACACACCGGTAAAGTTGGCTGGATTTGAGTCCATCACCTGAGTCTGGGCGGGACACACCGGTAAAGTTGTCTGGATTTGGGTCCATCACCTGAGTCTGGGCGGGACACACCGGTAAAGTTGTCTGGATTTGGGTCCATCACCTGAGTCTGGGCGGGACACACCGGTAAAGTTGTCTGGATTTGGGTCCATCACCTGAGTCTGGGCGGGACACACTGGTAAAGTTGGTTGGATTTGAGTCCATCACCTGAGTCTGGGCGGGACACACCGGTAAAGTTGGTTGGATTTGAGTCCATCACCTGAGTCTGGGCGGGACACACCGGTAAAGTTGGTTGGATTTGAGTCCATCACCTGAGTCTGGGCGGGACACACCGGTAAAGTTGGTTGGATTTGGGTCCATCACCTGAGTCTGGGTGGGACACACCGGTAAAGTTGGCTGGATTTGGGTCCATCACCTGAGTCTGGGCGGGACACACCGGTAAAGTTGGTTGGATTTGGGTCCATCACCTGAGTCTGGGTAGGACACACCGGTAAAGTTGGCTGGATTTGGGTCCATCACCTGAGTCTGGGCGGGACACACCGGTAAAGTTGGCTGGATTTGGGTCCATCACCTGAGTCTGGGCGGGACACACTGGTAAAGTTGGTTGGATTTGGGTCCATCACCTGAGTCTGGGCGGGGAACACACCGGTAAAGTTGGCTGGATTTGGGTCCATCACCTGAGTCTGGGCGGGGAACACACCGGTAAAATTGGCTGGATTTGGGTCCATCACCTGAGTCTGGGTGGGACACACCGGTAAAGTTGGTTGGATTTGAGTCCATCACCTGAGTCTAGGCGGGACACACCGGTAAAGTTGTCTGGATTTGGGTCCATCACCTGAGTCTGGGCGGGGAACACACCGGTAAAGTTGGTTGGATTTGGGTCCATCACCTGAGTCTGGGTGGGACACACCGGTAAAGTTGGTTGGATTTGAGTCCATCACCTGAGTCTGGGCGGGACACACCGGTAAAGTTGTCTGGATTTGGGTCCATCACCTGAGTCTGGGCGGGACACACCGGTAAAGTTGGTTGGATTTGGGTCCATCACCTGAGTCTGGGCGGGACACACCGGTAAAGTTGGCTGGATTTGGGTCCATCACCTGAGTCTGGGCGGGACACACCGGTAAAGTTGTCTGGATTTGGGTCCATCACCCAAGTCTGGGCGGGACACAGCGGTAAAGTTGTCTGGATTTGGGTCCATCACCTGAGTCTGGGCCGGACACACCGGTAAAGTTGTCTGGATTTGGGTCCATCACCTGAGTCTGGGTAGGACACAGCGGTAAAGTTGTCTGGATTTGGGTCCATCACCTGAGTCTGGGCGGGACACACCGGTAAAGTTGGTTGGATTTGGGTCCATCACCTGAGTCTGGGCGGGACACACCGGTAAAGTTGTCTGGATTTGGGTCCATCACCTGAGTCTGGGCGGGACACACCGGTAAAGTTGGTTGGATTTGGGTCCATCACCTGAGTCTGGGCGGGACACACCGGTAAAGTTGGCTGGATTTGGGTCCATCACCTGAGTCTAGGCAGGACACACCGGTAAAGTTGGCTGGATTTGGGTCCATCACCTGAGTCTGGGCGGGACACACCGGTAAAGTTGGCTGGATTTGGGTCCATCACCTGAGTCTGGGCGGGACACACCGGTAAAGTTGGTTGGATTTGGGTCCATCACCTGAGTCTGGGCAGGACACACCGGTAAAGTTGGCTGGATTTGGGTCCATCACCTGAGTCTGGGCGGGACACACCGGTAAAGTTGGCTGGATTTGGGTCCATCACCTGAGTCTGGGCGGGACACACCGGTAAAGTTGGTTGGATTTGGGTCCATCACCTGAGTCTGGGTGGGACACACCGGTAAAGTTGGCTGGATTTGGGTCCATCACCTGAGTCTGGGCGGGACATGCCAATACAGTTGCCCTGATTTAGGGGCACCCAGGCCGGCTGACAGAACCCGCTCTTAAATTTGCATATAGTTTGGGTGCACCCATCAAGAAAGTGGGAGTGGGCAAAATACGTACTGTGGGTGGGGCTAACAGTGGCCTGGGATGGGACCATAATGTTTGGTAAGTCGGGTGCATGTAGACAGGAAGAGGCAGCAGCAGATCAGCACTTACTGTAGACAATGGATGGAAAGCGGTGAGTGCCGCGCCGGCAGCCGCGTCGCGTCAGTTTCCCATGATCCTTGTCTGATAAGAGAAGTCAGGGGGTCAGTGGAGGGGGGAAGGGCGGTCATGCCCCTGACTGTTTTACTTGTATAATTATAGATTATGGATGAAGGGGACGGTCGCGGCGATGGCTCTTCAAACGCTTCTCTGGCTGCGTTACGCAGTAAGGGCAAGGCGGTGGCGGTGGCGGCGGCGCGCAGCCTCCTTTGTGTCACTTGTGTTGTCTTGGCGGTCGGAGGCTCAGCGGCGACATGGAGAATCAAACGCTTAATTGGCTGCTAAAGGTCCTCTTTCTGTCCTCATGGCGAGCGCGAGACCTCGTTACATCGTTCCCCTTCCGATCACTCAGGGGGATCAAACGCCGTTTCCAGGCGTAACCCAACATCACAGAGACAATCATTTCCAGCAGATGCTGCAGCCGTGCCAAAGGCAGCAAGTTCACAGTGTGGACCTCCAAAGGGTGACTCAGGCCAGACGTCTTCATACACAGATACATAGCAATCCTGTCACCTCCCAACCCTGCTGTGCTGTACATACAGAGAGCGACAACACCTCTGCACAGTCAGTGTCACTGCCCCGCCTCCTTCCTGTGCCTCATCCCCACAGCTCCCAACTGTCCCGGATTTGGAGAGACTGTCCCTGATTTGGAGGGACTGTCCCGGATTTGGAGAGACTGTCCCGGATTTGGAGAGACTGTCCCGGATTTGGAGAGACTGTCCCTGATTTGGAGGGACTGTCCCGGATTTGGAGGGACTGTCCCGGATTTGGAGAGACTGTCCCGGATTTGGAGAGACTGTCCCGGATTTGGAGGGACTGTCCCGGATTTGGAGGGACTGTCCCTGATTTGGAGGGACTGTCCCGGATTTGGAGAGACTGTCCCGGATTTGGGGGGACTGTCCCGGATTTGGAGAGACTGTCCCGGATTTGGAGGGACTGTCCCGGATTTGGAGAGACTGTCCCGGATTTGGAGAGACTGTCCCTGATTTGGAGAGACTGTCCCGGATTTGGAGAGACTGTCCCGGATTTGGAGGGACTGTCCCGGATTTGGAGAGACTGTCCCGGATTTGGAGGGACTGTCCCGGATTTGGAGAGACTGTCCCGGATTTGGAGGGACTGTCCCGGATTTGGAGGGACTGTCCCGGATTTGGAGAGACTGTCCCGGATTTGGAGAGACTGTCCCTGTTTTCCAGTGCTGAATATTTTTTTATTTATTTGGCATTCTCTGGTATACAGAAGGGGGGGGCCCATTCTCTGGTATACAGAAGAGGGGGGGCATTCTCTGGTATACAGAAGAGGGGGGGCATTCTCTGGTATACAGAAGAGGGGGGGCATTCTCTGGTATACAGAAGAGGGGGGGCCCATTCTCTGGTATACAGAAGAGGGGGGCATTCTCTGGTATACAGAAGAGGGGGGGGCATTCTCTGGTATACAGAAGGGGGGGCATTCTCTGGTATACAGAAGAGGGGGGCCATTCTCTGGTATACAGAAGGGGGGCATTCTCTGGTATACAGAAGAGGGGGGCCCATTCTCTGGTATACAGAAGAGGGGGGGGCATTCTCTGGTATACAGAAGAGGGGGGCCATTCTCTGGTATACAGAAGAGGGGGGGGCATTCTCTGGTATACAGAAGGGGGGCATTCTCTGGTATACAGAAGAGGGGGGCATTCTCTGGTATACAGAAGAGGGGGGGCATTCTCTGGTATACAGAAGGGGGGCATTCTCTGGTATACAGAAGAGGGGGGGCATTCTCTGGTATACAGAAGAGGGGGGGGCATTCTCTGGTATACAGAAGAGGGGGGGCATTCTCTGGTATACAGAAGGGGGGGGCCATTCTCTGGTATACAGAAGGGGGGCATTCTCTGGTATGCAGAAGAGGGGGGCATTCTCTGGTATACAGAAGAGGGGGGCCCATTCTCTGGTATACAGAAGAGGGGGGGGCATTCTCTGGTATACAGAAGAGGGGGGCCATTCTCTGGTATACAGAAGAGGGGGGGGCATTCTCTGGTATACAGAAGGGGGGCATTCTCTGGTATACAGAAGAGGGGGGGCATTCTCTGGTATACAGAAGGGGGGCATTCTCTGGTATACAGAAGAGGGGGGGCATTCTCTGGTATACAGAAGAGGGGGGGCATTCTCTGGTATACAGAAGAGGGGGGGGGCATTCTCTGGTATACAGAAGTGGGGGGGCATTCTCTGGTATACAGAAGGGGGGCATTCTCTTGTATACAGAAGGGGGGCATTCTCTGGTATACAGAAGAGGGGGGGGCATTCTCTGGTATACAGAAGGGGGGCATTCTCTGGTATACAGAAGAAGGGGGGCATTCTCTGGTATACAGAAGAGGGGGGGGCATTCTCTGGTATACAGAAGGGGGGCATTCTCTGGTATACAGAAGGGGGGCATTCTCTGGTATACAGAAGAGGGGGGGGCATTCTCTGGTATACAGAAGAGGGGGCCCATTCTCTGGTATACAGAAGGGGGGCATTCTCTGGTATACAGAAGAGGGGGGCCCATTCTCTGGTATACAGAAGAGGGGGGGGCATTCTCTGGTATACAGAAGAGGGGGGGCATTCTCTGGTATACAGAAGAGGGGGGGCATTCTCTGGTATACAGAAGGGGGGCATTCTCTGGTATACAGAAGAGGGGGGCATTCTCTGGTATACAGAAGAGGGGGGTCCATCACTCAATATACAGAGCAGAGTGTCCGTTGTTCCCCTCCCCTCCCCCCTGATCCCGCACTGATGAAACCATGTATCTGTCTAAGCAGATTATTAATGTAAAGAGTCGGCGGCGGTTTTCTCGCGCGTGATTGGACGGACCGACTTAATGAAAATGTATTTTCTGTGTCAGATTCCTGTCTGCGGATCATCTCGGCGTTTCCAGGAAGAGAGAATCTGTCGCTGGTTGAAGGGACTGTAACGCTCGTATTACTGGTTCTAGCGAGCGGCGGCCATGTCCGCCATGGTGGGGGTCCATCCCCCGATATGATTGAGGCGCCGTCCTGTCGGTGGCGGGATTCAGGTCACAATGTGATAATAAAGAAAGGGTCCAGGCACACGAGTTGCCCTAAAAAATGACAGAACATCTGCCGGAAAAAAAGCCGCATAAAGACACGCCCACGAGGGAGCGCATTGCACGCGCGTTTATCTGCGTTTCCTTTTATAAGCGTTTTTTTTCCACTAAAATCAATTTACACCTGAAAATGTTGAACACAATGGAACGTCACGTTTATGCGCATTGAGCGTTTTTTCTGCCTGATTGTCTGAAGCGCTCGGAGCCTCTGCACTTCTTGTGTACGGAGATCATTTACATTTGGACTTTTTGGACGTTTTCTAGTATTTTAGAGGAGCGGTGAAGGGTTAGATCCGCGGCGTCAAACTCAGTTTCATCGCAGGCCACATCAGAAGTATTGCTGTATCCAGGGTGCAATATGTACAGAGCGCAGGGTTCAGGGGTGTGCTGTGTACAAAGCGCAGGGTTCAGGGGTGTGCTGTGTACAGAGCGCAGAGTTCAGGGGTGTGCTGTGTACAGAGCGCAGAGTTCAGGGGTGTGCTGTGTACAGAGCGCAGAGTTCAGGGGTGTGCTGTGTACAGAGTTCAGGGGTGTGCTGTGTACAGAGCGCAGGGTTCAGGGGTGTGCTGTGTACAGAGCGCAGGATTCAGGCGTGTGCTGTGTACAGAGCGCAGGGTTCAGGGGTGTGCTGTGTACAGAGCGCAAGGTTTAGGAGTGTGCTGTGTACAGAGCGTAGGGTTCAGGGGTGTGCATTGTACAGAGCGTAGGGTTCAGGGGTGTGCTGTGTACAAAGCGCAGGGTTCAGGGATGTGCTGTGTACAGAGCGTAGGGTTCAGGGGTGTGCTGTGTACAGAGTGCATGGTTTAGGGGTGTGCTGTGTACAGAGCGCAGGGTTCAGGGGTGTGCTGTGTACAGAGCGTAGGGTTCAGGGGTGTGCTGTGTACAGAGCGCATGGTTTAGGGGTGTGCTGTGTACAGAGCGCAGGGTTCAGGGGTGTGCTGTGTACAAAGCGCAGGGTTCAGGGATGTGCTGTGTACAAAGCGCAGGGTTGAGGGGTGGTCATATCAGCCCCCTCCCCCCACGCCTGAGCTTCTTGAACCGGGTTGGTGTATGCAATGCGGCGCTGTAGCGTATTGCGCGGTACAGACGTTGCGCCGCACCGCTGCTCTATGATTTGATGTTTATGGAAATGGCTTTGCAAGGTGTTTATTTTTACATTGCTAATAAAGTTATTTGCATCTCTCAGAATACGAGATTCTGCGATTATTTTACCACCTCAACACATTCTAACAATATTCACAGCTCACCAACATGGACCAAAAGGCGCGGATCGCGCTGTCCTCCCGAATCCCTGGAGAAGAAAAAGCCGAATGATGGCAAAGTCAAGAGAGGAGCCGGTACACCTGTGCAAGACTGAAGGGGGAGGAGCCGGTACACCTGTGCAAGACTGAAGGGGGAGGAGCCGGTACACCTGTGCAAGACTGAAGGGGGAGGAGCCGGTACACCTGTGCAGGACTGAAGGGGAGGAGCCGTTACACATGTGCAAGACTGAAGGGGGAGGGACTGGTACACCTGTGCAAGTCTGAAGGGGAGGAGCTGGTACACCTGTGCAAGACTGAAGGGGGAGGAGCCGATACACCCGTGCAAGACTGAAGGGGGAGGAGTTGGTACACCTGTGCAAGACTAAAGGGGGAGGGGCCGGGACACCTGTGCAAGACTGAAGGGGGAGCTGGTACACCTGTGCAAGACTGAAGGGGAGGAGCTGGTAACCCTGTGCAAGACTAAAGGGGGAGGAGCCAGTACACATGTGCAAGATTGAAGGGGGAGGAGCTGTACACCTGTGTAAGACTGAAGGGGAGGAGCTGGTAACCCTGTGCAAGACTGAAGGGGAGGAGCTGGTAACCCTGTGCAAGTCTAAAGGGGGAGGAGCCAGTACACCTGTGCAAGACTGAAGGGGGAGGAGCTGTACACCTGTGTAAGACTGAAGGGGAGGAGCTGGTAACCCTGTGCAAGACTGAAGGGGAGGAGCTGGTAACCCTGTGCAAGTCTAAAGGGGGAGGAGCCAGTACACCTGTGCAAGACTGAAGGGGAGGAGCTGGTAACCCTGTGCAAGACTGAATGGGAGGAGCCGGTACACCTGTGCAAGACTGAAGGGGGAGGATCCGGGACACCTGTGCAAGACTGAAGGGGGAGGATCCGGGACACCTGTGCAAGACTGAAGGGGGAGGAGTCGGGACACCTGTGCAAGACTGAAGGGGAGGAGCTGGTAACCCTGTGCAAGACTGAAGGGGAGGAGCTGGTAACCCTGTGCAAGACTGAATGGGAGGAGCCGGTACACCTGTGCAAGACTGAAGGGGGAGGATCCGGGACACCTGTGCAAGACTGAAGGGGGAGGATCCGGGACACCTGTGCAAGACTGAAGGGGGAGGAGTCGGGACACCTGTGCAAGACTGAAGGGGAGGAGCTGGTAACCCTGTGCAAGACTGAAGGGGAGGAGCTGGTAACCCTGTGCAAGACTAAAGGGGGAGGAGCCAGTACACCTGTGCAAGACTGAAGGGGGGGTCGGGGAGGCATATTTTATTTTTAGGATTTAAATTATTTCTTGTTTTTCCATTTTCTGGAGATCTGTAAATTCGCAGACTTCAGAAAATGCCGCCATTTTGTCGCCTCGTCCAAAGCTTTGCCCGTGTCCCACGCGTTGCCGGCGCTCCCGGTGGCACAGACTCCCCACAATCTGCTCCGGCAGGTTGTCGTCTTCCTGGCCGTCCTCAGAGATAACAAACAGACGCCGATCTCTGATAACAAGGAAATCTTTTGCCCAATTGACTTGGCTGCTCCCCAGAGTGATGGAGGACGGCGGCGGCGGCGGTGCGGGCGGCGGGCTCCTGACCCGTTATTTATTCATTCTCCTGCCGTCGTCCGTCTGATTGGCGGCTCCTTTGTGCGTCGTTCGGCCCTCTTCCTCCTCGGTTGTTACATTTCGGGGAGAAATCTGAAACAAATAAAATGTGTGATTGCGATACAAAGTAACAACGCGATCCGTCGCTCCTCCCATCCCCCATCCCCTCTGCACAGAACACGCCCGCGGGGAATAAAGGGGAATGCCGGGCCGGATGGAGTATTAGTACCGTGTGACGGACATTCTGCCAGTATTAGGGCGGGGTCACGGCGGCGGCGCGGGGCACAGCAGGGGGTCCAATCCCTCTTCTCCATTTCAGGTCAGAATTTTTGGGCTGAATTTGGTGCCAACAATCCGTCTCTTTTTAGCCTCATTATTTTACATTTTTCCTAGAAAGTGAGCAAAAAAATAAAATAAAATCATCAAAGCAGAACCAATAGAATAAAAGAAGAAGAAAAAAGGTCCAAATTGGTGATTTTTCCGAGAAAGTAATTGCCGAAATCACTGAAATTCCTGACCCCTCCCCCTTCTCATCTCTCATTGGATGGGACGGTGGGGGATGTTTTCCAAACAAAAAACAAAAAAAAAACATAAATAGTTCCTCTGCGCTGGATTCAGATACTTTGGAGTATCTTTAGGCGGGGCGTAACGTATCTCAGATACGTTACGCCGCTGTAAATTAGGGCGCAAGTTCCGTATTCAGAAAGAACTTGCGCCCTTAGTTACGGCGGCGTAACGTATGTTGTCCGGCGTAAGCCCGCCTAATTCAAATGGTGATGATGTGGGCGTGTTTTATTTAAATGAATGGTGACCCCGCGTATTTGATGTATTTTACGAATGGCGCATGCGCTGTTCGTGAAAAAATCCCAGTGCGCATACTCTAAATTACGCCGCAAATCTGCATTGTTTTAGACGTGAACGTAACTTATGTACAGCCCTATTCGCGAACGACTTACGCAAACGACGTAAAATTTCTCAAAACTCGACGCGGGAACGGCGTCCATACTTAACATTAGCTACGCCTCATATAGCAGGGGCAACTTTACGCCGGAAAAAGCCGAAGGCAAACGACGTAAAAAAATGCGCCGCCAGACGTACGTTTCTGAATCGGCGTAAATACCTAATTAGCATATTCCTCGCGTAAATCTGCGGAAGCGCCACCTAGCGGCCAGCGTAAATATGCAGCCTAAGATACGACGGTGTAAGAGGCTTACGCCGGTCGGATCTTAGGGAAATCTATGCGTAACTGATTCTTTGAATCAGGCGCATAGATACGACGCCGCAACTCAGAGATACGACGACGTATCTCCTTTCTGAATCCGTCCCCTCTGAGTTTAGAAATAAACAGCACAATGTAGCGATTTCTGGATCTGCCTCTGGTGGTGAGGATGGAGTTTTTCATGTATAATGATCGCTTTATGTGGAGTTTATATTTTTATATTTTTGTACATTTTATAATTTTGTGTCTTGAGAACCCCAAATCATTCGCAGACCGGGAACGTCGCCCCGATGTTCCACCGGATGGGGGAAGGGAAGACTGTGAATGATAAAACGCGGGTTTCTGTGGCGGGGAGTTACGCGGAGCGGGTGACCCGATGTTTCTCTATTATTTATTTTCTTGATCTCCAAGGATACAATTTTCTACGGATTAGAAGTTATTTGGCCGTGGCGATCGGCGTGACGCCGTTCAGCACGCTGGCTCTTTAATTTTCTACCTTTGTTGGGTTTTGTCTCAAGGACAGAGCCGGGAGTTCTGCAGCTGGTTACACAACAGATAAGAAGCGGGGGATCGCGGGAAAAGCCGAGCTCTCTTCATCAGCAACGCGCTTCGTAATTCTCTACAATACAATGGAACAAAACAAGACACAAAGGATTCATACACCGAATCTGGGGGGTCCCCCTCCTGCCTGCCCCCCACATTCTGCATACACTGGATCTGGGGGGTCCCCCTCCTGCCTGCCCCTCAAATTCTTCATACACTGAATCTGGGGGGTCCCCCTCCTGCCTGCCCCCCACATTCTTCATACACTGAATCTGGGGGGTCCCCCTCCTGCCTGCCCCCCACATTCTTCATACACCGAATCTGGGGGGTCCCCCTCCAGCCTGCCCCCCACATTCTTCATACACTGAATCTGGGGGGTCCCCCTCCTGCCTGCCCCTCACATTCTTCAGATCACCTCTGACACCTACATGCCCCCCCACTCAGGGGTGAAGCCTGAGTTGCCAATACCCAAGGAAAGTATTACACCCCCCTAACCAATGGACTGTTAGCATTCCCTGAGTCCCTTCCACCATGTATTATTGGGAGGAGCCTGTGATACTTATTTACATGGGAGGAGTCTGTGATACTTATGTACATGGGAGGAGTCTGTGATACTTATTTACATGGGAGGAGTCTGTGATACTTATTTACATGGGAGGAGTCTGTGATACTTATGTACATGGGAGGAGTCTGTGATACTTATGTACATGGGAGGAGTCTGTGATACTTATGTACATGGGAGGAGCCTGTGATACTTATGTACAGGGGAGGAGCCTGTGATACTTATGTACATGGGTGGAGCCTGTGATACTTATGTACATGGGAGGAGCCTGTGATACTTATGTACATGGGAGGAGTCTGTGATACTTATGTACATGGGAGGAGTCTGTGATACTTATGTACATGGGAGGAGCCTGTGATATTTATGTACATGGGAGGAGCCTGTGATACTTATGTACATGGGAGGAGTCCGTGAAACTTATGTACATGGGAGGAGTCTGTGATACTTATGTACATGGGAGGAGCCTGTGATATTTATGTACATGGGAGGGGTCTGTGATACTTATGCACATGGGAGGAGCCTGTGATACTTATGTACATGGGAGGAGCCTGTGATACTTATGTACATGGGAGGAGTCTGTGATACTTATGTACGTGGGAGGAGCCTGTGATACTTATGTACATGGGAGGAGTCTGTGATAATTATGTACATGGGAGGAGCCTGTGATACTTATGTACATGGGAGGAGTCTGTGATACTTATGTACATGGGAGGAGCCTGTGATATTTATGTACATGGGAGAAGCCTGTGATACTTATGTACATGGGAGGAGCCTGTGATACTTATGTACATGGGAGGAGTCTGTGAAACTTATGTACATGGGAGGAGTCTGTGATACTTATGTACATGGGAGGAGTCTGTGATAATTATGTACATGGGAGGAGCCTGTGATACTTATGTACATGGGAGGAGTCTGTGATACTTATGTACATGGGAGGATCCTGTGATATTTATGTACATGGGAGGAGCCTGTTATACTTCTGTACATGGGAGGAGCCTGTGATGGGAGGAGCCTGTGATACTTCTGTACATGGGAGGAGCCTGTGATACTTCTGTACATGGGAGGAGCCTGTGATGGGAGGAGCCTGTGATACTTATGTACATGGGAGGAGCCTGTGATGGGAGGAGTCTGTGATACTTATGTACATGGGAGGAGCCTGTGATGGGAGGAGTCTGTGATACTTATGTACGTGGGAGGAGCCTGTGATACTTCTGTACATGGGAGGAGCCTGTGATGGGAGGAGCCTGTGATACTTATGTACATGGGACTTTTCCTTTTTTTCTTTTTAATACATTTGCAAAGATTTCAAGCTTCTCTCACGTTGTCATTTTGGGGGATTGTTTGTAGAATTTGGAGGAGAATAATGAATTGAACCCATTTTGGAATAAGTCTGTAACATATCAAAATGTGGAAAAAGTGAAGCTCTGTGAATACTTTTCGGATGCATTGTATTTATATTTCCATAAGAAAAGCTTTGGAAAGTTGATAATCGAAATTAAATCAGAATTTGTTAGAGATGAAATCTGATATAATGCAGAGGTCCCTGTAGTGTGTTGTGATTGGTGTAGCCGTGTCTTATACATGCTTGGATCCCATCCTATATCCTACAACCAATCCATCTTGTCCTATGTGAGTCCCAATCATCTTTTGAATATTCCGTATCGCTCCGTCGTAAAGGACCCGCCCCACCCGCGTTTATAGGTCAGCTGAACGGGACGTCCACCAATAAAAAAGTCTCTTTGTCATAAGTGAATAGTTCCGAGTTTACGACGGGTTGTGATACAACTTTCAATTATGAAATAATTCTGGCGTTTCATTATATTACGGACGTCATCGTAAAATAACCGCCGTCGGTAAGTTTGATTTATAATGTCTCCGGCGAGAAAAAAAAACTAAAATAAAATTTTTAAGGAGATGACAAAGCGGCGTGCCGGGCTTGTCTAGTAAACAGGATTTAGTGGATTAAATTTGCAATAAAAGATGGAAAGGTTATTAAAAGCGAAGCCGGAGTCCAGAGCTCCAATGAAATCTCTTCCCGGAGACTCCATGCAAATCAATAGTTTACGTCTGGAGGAGCGACGTAGAGTGAGGGCCGCGCTCCTCCAGACGTAGGATGAGAGCCGCGCTCCTCCAGACGTAGAATGAGGGCCGCGCTCCCAGACGTAGAGTGAGGGCCGCGCTCCTCCAGACGTAGAGTGAGGGCCGCGCTCCTCCAGACGTAGAATGAGAGCCGCGCTCCTCCAGACGTAGAATGAGAGCCGCGCTCCTCCAGACGTAGAATGAGAGCCGCGCTCCTCCAGACGTAGAGTGAGGGCCGCGCTCCTCCAGACGTAGAATGAGGGCCGCGCTCCTCCAGACGTAGAATGAGGGCCGCGCTCCTCCAGACGTAGAATAAGGGCCGCGCTCCTCCAATGGTAGAATGAGAGCCGCGCTCCTCCAAACGTAGAATGAGAGCCGCGCTCCTCCAGACGTAGAATGAGGGCCGCGCTCCTCCAGACGTAGAATGAGGGCCGCGCTCCTCCAGACGTAGAATGAGGGCCGCGCTCCTCCAGATGTAGAATGAGGGCCGCGCTCCTCCAGACGTAGAATGAGGGCCACGCTCCTCCAGACGTAGAATGAGGGCCGCGCTCCTCCAGACGTAGAGTGAGGGCCGCGCTCCTCCAGACGTAGAATGAGGGCCGCGCTCCTCCAGACGTAGAGTGAGGGCCGCGCTCCTCCAGACGAAGCTGCCGGAGCTTCTGTTATGATTGTTGGATGTCGGGACGTGCACTGAAATGAACGGGCGCTGCCCTATGCGCGGTGCGTGAGAAAAGCGAGTGTTCACGTGACGCGGAGGTGGGAATGAGGTCTGAGCCTCTGAATGGCCGTGCTGGGACTTATAGTTCCTCATATTGCCTGGAGTTTATTTTCACGCTGAGTGATCCAGCCCGCCGCCATCTGCTCTTCACACCCCAATGGCAGCACATTTCCCGCCTCTCGGGGGCTTCCAACGCGTCTTTAGCCTTTTCCGCCGCCTCGCTCTCCCCACCAGCCGTGTCAGATGCCCCTCGGCTCCGGAGTTTGCCGCTTTATCGCCCATCGCTGTCACATCGAATCACAGCGTTCTGTACGCCTGACGGGCGCTGACAGTTAGGGACGTCCCCGCTTTCCACGTTGGAGTTCGACGTTCGCACAAATTCGTTTTTTATTTGTTCCCTTTTTATTTTATTTTTTATTTTTGGCGGAGGAAGTGGCTGACGGCGGCGTCTTTGAGGAATTGAAAATCTATTTTCAAGAACAACTCCAGGCGAAAAAATATATTTATAAAAATACCCTTCCGATCGCTCGTGCGTTCCTTTCCAAGTAATGAGATCATTCAGTGGGTGCGATCGCCCCGAATCCGCCTCCGTATGAAAGGGGGGGGCGGGGACGGCTGAAATTCCAAGTCAGGCTTACAATGGAAGTATCTGCACACTTCACTCCACACGCAGTCCAGAATGCACTGAAACGCATCAAATGGCCCCATTTCTCCATCGTCCCTGTGACCCCTGTGCACTCCAGTGACCCCACTACTCCCATGTCTCCATTGTCTCTGTGACCCCTGTGCACTCCAGTGACCCCGCTACTCCCATGTCTCCATTGTCTCTGTGACCCCTGTGCACTCCAGTGACCCCACTGCTCCCATGTCTCCATTGTCTCTGTGACCCCTGTGCACTCCAGTGACCCCACTGCTCCCATGTCTCCCGCCGGGCACATGACCGGGAGTCGGGGTGAGCGGGGGGCGCGCGCCCCTAGTGGCCTGCGCGAGAGCCGACTTATAGCTATGGGCTCTCGCGCAGGGGAGCCGACCTGCCGCCGTATAACTGCGGCGGCTGGTCGGCAAGCAATCATCATATAACTGGTGAGTGGAAGAATGGAAAACGAATGATAAGACTGCGATGTGAGATCGCTCTCTGCTCTGCCGGTTGTCTAATGCTCGGGGTCGTGACCCCTCGCGTGGGAAAGGTCGCTGACCCCGGCTCTGTGTGTACACGGCGGCGGCCATAATTACTCCCCACATGGGATTAGAGGTGAGAACGTGATTTCGGTGAAATTGGTTTTGCTGCAAAAGGACTGATTTTTCCAATCGGCTAAATTTCCCTGAAGCCAAAACTCAATTCTCCTCAATGTTCCGAAAATCGATACTTTTTGTATTTAGTAAATTTGTTTTTGATTTTTTTTGGTGGGAGTTATTTAGTGTCGTTTATTTTATTTCATTTTGTGTTCTGTACATGGTTGTTTTTTGTTTGTTTTTTGCCCTGTATTTTATTATTATTTGTGTACAGATGATTTATTTATTATTTATTTATTTTGTGGTTTCCTTTCTAAAAAATATATATACAAGGAGAAATTTTGGGGTATAAGAACGAGTCCAGGATGTGTGATGGGGGCCCCTGGCACTCTTGGGGGCCATTTAAAGCCCATTGCATCCCAAAAAACATTTTAAACCCACACTGATTTCAGGACATTTTTCCAAGGATGAAGTTTAACCAAAATCTCGAGGAAAGTTAAAACTCTCAGGCCCAGATTCTTAATAGTGTTGCTCACGAATATTCGCATTGCGAATATTCGACTCGAATATAGCATATTCGAGAAATCGCGCTATATTTCGAATTTCGCGGTGAATATTCGCAATTCCGAATATTCGCATTTTTTCAATTTGATTTTTAAAACAGATCACATCCTATCGACGTCTAAAAGCATTGCTGGTATGATTAGAGACCCTGGGCCGAGTAGCTAAGCTGAGGCGATCCTATTATGTTGCCAAATTGAAAAAAAAAAAATTGCGATTTTTCGCTATTGCGAATGCGAAAATGATTGCGAATTTTCGATAACTGTGGTAGGAGAACTCTGATTGTCTCTGATGCAAAAGGGGGGGGCTTTGTGTATGTGTATGTGTATGTTATGAATATTTGTATGTTTGATATTATTATTTTTTGTAAGAAGGAAAAAATTGCGCATACCTTAAAAAAGGGGAGAATACAGCAGCAACTCAAAAATGTTATACAACATAAATTAATACAAGACAGAAAATGGAGTCGCTCTACAAGAATAAAAAATATGTCTAGTGACAAGACATGTGGGCAAATTATAAAATAAGCAAGCGCAAATAACTTGTGAAATACACAGTGAAACAAATATATAAAGAAATATAGTCCCAATAATAGAAAAATAATCTTTCATAAAAATGTCTTTGATATGTGAAGTGAAAAAAAGTCCAAAGCATGCAGCATGAACGTGTTCAATCTTCAAGGTGTTTGATTGACAAACGGCTGTGACAGATGGATAGAGTAAAGAATCACCACCAATGCAAAACACTTTTTATTTTCTATTGTAAAATATCAAGAATATTCTGAGCCAATCAGAGTGCTCCTTCCGCATTTGCCGAATATTCGCAATTATTTTGTATTGTAAAATATCAAGAATATTCTGAGCCAATCAGAGTGCTCCTTCTGCATTTGCCGAATATTCGCAATTATTTTGTATTGTAAAATATCAAGAATATTCTGAGCCAATCAGAGTGCTCCTTCTGCATTTGCCGAATATTCGCAATTATTTTGTATTGTAAAATATCAAGAATATTCTGAGCCAATCAGAGTGCTCCTTCCGCATTTGCCGAATATTCGCAATTATTTTGTATTGTAAAATATCACGAATATTCTGAGCCAATCAGAGTGCTCCTACAGCATTTCTCGAAATTGCGCAATAAATATCGCATTCGCATGTTGCGATATTTCGATAAAATATCACGAATATTCTGAGCCAATCAGAGTGCTCCTACCGCAGTTATCAAAAAATCGCAATTATTTTCGCATTCGCAATAGCGAAAAATCGCAATCATTTACTTTCGATAAAATATCACGAATATTCGAATTTAGCGAATATATCTCGAATATTCGAATATATATTCGAGATATATCGCGAAATCGAATATGGCATATTCTGCTCAACACTAATTCTTAAAGGACTTACGACGGCGCAGCGCCATGTACGCCGTCATAAGTACTAATCCGACTCGTCGTATCTATGCGCCTGATTCTTAGAATCAGTTACGCATAGATATCCATTCGATCCGACAGGCGAAAGTCTCTTACGCCGTCGGATCTTAACTGCATTATTTGTTTGACCGCTTGGTGGCGCTTCCGTCGGATTCCCCGTCGAGTATGCAAATTAGCTAGATACGCAAATTCCCGAACGTACGCGCGGCCGACGCAGTAAAGTTACGACGTTTACGTCAGGCTTTTCCCGGCGTCAATTTCCCCCTGCTATATGAGGCACAGCCAATGTTATGTATAGCCGTTGTTCCCGCGTCGAAATTTTAAAAAGTTACGCCGTTTGCGTAAGTCGTCCGTGAATAGGACTGGACGTCATTTACGTTCACGTCGAAACCAATGACGTCCTTGCAACGTCATTTGGAGCAATGCACACTGGGATATTTTACGGACTGCGCATGAGCAGTTCGTTCGGCGCGGGGACACGCTTCATTTAAATGATACACGCCCCCTACCCGCCGAATTTGAATTCCGCCGGGTGATTTACGCTAAGCCGCCGCAACTTTACGGGCAAGTGCTTTGTGAATAAAGCACTTGCCTGAAAAACTTGCGGCGGCGTAACGTAAATCGTATACGTTATGCCACCGCAGAGATATGCCCAGTGTACAATAATCTGGGCCATAATCTTCCTCCTATCTACACCCTAAATTGCTACTTAATGGCGCTTTACTGCTTTATCTCTATGAGTCATCCAACCCATGGTAAGAGACCTCCTCAGGTACCAGGAGAGAGACAAATACCACTGAGCCATGAGAGCGCCCTCTACTGACCTATTTACACATCTCCAATTTGAATACAGTAAAAAGAAAATATAAATGTCTAGGATTTTAGAATTATTTAATTCACATAATAATGATTCCCTGCAAACATCACACAGAGGCCCGGAGGCGATTCAGTTCGCATGTGTTGCGCTATATAAGTTTCTCACTCACACACATTAACATTTAATAATTTTGAGGAATAGGCTCAAGCTAATATTTTTTTTTTGTAGACTAATTTTAGGTTGTCTTTGGTGTTGTTTACTTCCCACCTGTCCCCACTGGCCCCCGCCCCTTTGGTACATTTAGGTGATGGAAATTCTGGAAGGACTCAAGGCTCAACACAGTCTTTGGCCTCCTTTTATCCCAGTTGCCCCCTAGGGTACGACACAGGTTAGAAGACGGGTCATTGAAAGATTTAAATAATGGCTGCTGAACCCTACAGGTTGGTCCTAAAAAAAATTGCAGAAATGGCAGAAAGAAGATGGTGAGCCAGTGGCATTCTTGGTAAACAAAAATGTATCATTTGGTTAAGAGTTAGGGTTGGATTTAAGGTTGGATTTAGGCTTGAAGTTAGGGTTGAAGTCAGGGATGGAGTTAGGGTTGGAGTTAGGGTTGACATTAGGGTTGACATTAGGGTTATAGTCAGGGATGGAGTTAGGGTTGAGGTTAGGGTTGAAGTTAGGGTTGAAGTTAGGGTGGAAGTTAGGGTTGGTGTTAGGGGTAAAATTTGGGTTGAAGTTAGGGTTGGAGTTAGGGTTGGATTTAGGGTTGAAGTTAGGGTTGGATTTAGGGTTGAAGTCAGGGTTGAAGTCAGGGTTGGAGTTAGGGTTGGACTTAGGGTTGGACTTAGGGTTGGAGTTAGGTTTGGATTTAGGGTTGAAGTTAGGGTTGGAGTTAGGGTTGAAGTTAGGGTTGAATTTAGGGTTAAAGTCAGGGTTGAAGTCAGGGTTGGAGTTAGGGTTGGAGTTAGGGTTGGATTTAGGGTTGAAGTTAGGGTTGGATTTAGGGTTTGAGTCAGGGTTGAAGTTAAGGTTGAAGTTAGGGTTGAAGTTAGGGTTGACGTTAGGGTTATAGTCAGGGATGGAGTTAGGGTTGAGGTTAGGGTTGAAGTTAGGGTTGAAGTTAGGGTTGGTTTTAGGGGTAAAATTTGGGTTGAAGTTAGGGTTGGAGTTAGGGTTGGATTTAGGGTTGAAGTTAGGGTTGTAGTCAGGGTTGAAGTCAGGGTTGGAGTTAGGGTTGGAGTTAGGGTTGGAGTTAGGGTTGTAGTCAGGGTTGAAGTCAGGGTTGGAGTTTGGATTGGAGTTAGGGTTGGCTTTAAGGTTGGAGTTAGGGTTGGATTTAGGGTTGGAGTTAGGGTTGGATTTAGGGTTGAAGTTAGGGGTTGGAGATGGGGTTGGAGATAGGGTTGGAGTTAGGGTTGAAGTTAGGGTTGAAGTTAGGGTTGGAGTTAGGGTTGGAGTTAGGGTTGGAGTTAGGGTTGGAGTTAGGGGTTGGAGATGGGGTTGGAGATAGGGTTGGAGTTAGGGTTGAAGTTAGGGTTGAAGTTAGGGTTGGATTTAGGGTTGAAGTTAGGGATGGGGTTCGGGTTGAAGTCAGGGATGGAGTTAGGGTTGATGTTAGGGTTATAGTCAGGGATGGAGTTAGGGTTGAGGTTAGGGTTGAAGTTAGGGTGGAAGTTAGGGTTGGTGTTAGGGGTAAAATTTGGGTTGAAGTTAGGGTTGGAGTTAGGGTTGGATTTAGGGTTGAAGTTAGGGTTGAAGTCAGGGTTGAAGTCAGGGTTGGAGTTAGGGTTGGACTTAGGGTTGGACTTAGGGTTGCAGTTAGGTTTGGATTTAGGGTTGAAGTTAGGGTTGGATTTAGGGTGGAAGTTAGGGTTGAATTTAGGGTTAAAGTCAGGGTTGAAGTCAGGGTTGGAGTTAGGGTTGGGGTTAGGGTTGGATTTGGGGTTGAAGTTAGGGTTGGATTTAGGGTTGGAGTCAGGGTTGAAGTTAGGGTTGGAGTTAGGGTTGGAGTTAGGGTTGAAGTTAGGGTTGAAGTTAGGGTTGACATTAGGGTTGACATTAGGGTTATAGTCAGGGATGGAGTTAGGGTTGAGGTTAGGGTTGAAGTTAGGGTTGAAGTTAGGGTGGAAGTTAGGGTTGGTTTTAGGGGTAAAATTTGGGTTGAAGTTAGGGTTGGAGTTAGGGTTGGATTTAGGGTTGAAGTTAGGGTTGGATTTAGGGTTGAAGTCAGGGTTGAAGTCAGGGTTGGAGTTAGGGTTGGAGTTAGGGTTGGAGTTAGGGTTGGATTTAGGGTTGAAGTTAGGGTTGGATTTAGGGTTGAAGTCAGGGTTGAAGTCAGGATTGGAGTTAGGGATGGAGTTAGGGTTGGAGTTAGGGTTGGAGTTAGGGTTGGATTTAGGGTTGGAGTCAGGGTTGAAGTTAGGGTTGGAGTTAGGTTTGGAGTTAGGGTTGGAGTTAGGGTTGAAGTTAGGGTTGGATTTAGGGTTGGAGTTAGGGTTGGAGTTAGGGTTGGATTTAGGGTTGTAGTCAGGGTTGAAGTCAGGGTTGGAGTTAGGGTTGGAGATAGGATTGGAGTTAGGGTTGGCTTTAAGGTTGGAGTTAGGGTTGGCTTTAAGGCTGGAGTTAGGGTTGGAGTTAGGGTTGGAGTTAGGGTTGGATTAGGGTTGGAGTTAGGGTTGGATTTAGGGTTGGAGTCATGGTTGAAGTCAGGGTTGGAGTTAGGGTTGGAGTTAGGTTTGAAGATAGGGATGGAGTTAGGGTTGGAGTTAGGGTTGAAGTTAGGGGTTGGAGTTAGGGTTGGAGTTAGGGTTGGAGATAGGGTTGGAGTTAGGGTTGAAGTCAGGGTTGAAGCTAGGGTGGAAGTTAGGGTGGAAGTTAGGGTTGGAGTTAGGGTTGGAGTTAGGGTTGGAGTTAGGGTTGGAGTTAGGGTTGGAGTTAGGGTTGAAGTTAGGATTGAAGTTAAGGTCGGATTTAGGGTTGGAGTCAGGGTTGAAGTCAGGGTTGAAGTTAAGGTTGGAGTTAAGGATGGAGTCAGGGTTGAAATTAGGGTTGAAGTTAGGGTGAAAGTTAGGTTTGGAGTAAGAGTTGGAGTTAAGGTTGGAGTTAGGGTTGGAGTTAGGGTTGGAGTTAGGGATGGAGTTAGGGTTGGAGTTAGGGTTGGAGTTAGGGATGGAGTTAGGGTAGGAGTTAGGGTTGGAGTTAGGGATGGAGTTATGGTTGGAGTTTGGGGATTTTGCATTCAGTCATTCAGGACCCTCGCTGACAGGGCGCCATTTCTACACCTTGACCACTCCGATGGGTGCAGCTCGACCCTTCCCCCCCCTATCTAAGCTGGAGAATATCCCGCCGCATGTCTTTCGAGGAACCAATGCGTGACGTTGAGCGTTTGGCGAGCCGTGTTAATTTCCCTCGGATTCCTCTTAATAACGATGTCTTGTTGTAAGTTGCGCAGAATTGGAACACAAGTTTTCTCAAGCAGAAAATGGCTTTTCCCCTCCCCCGCCTGGTGTAAAGAGATAAATAATAGTGTAATGAAAGGCGCTCGGCACATCCCTCCGCCGCGTTCCCCGAGGCGGACATCTTCAATGCGTGTCCTGCACAGCCTGCGTGCCACGATGTGACAATCTCGTTAGCATCTAACACATGGCAGCGGCAGGACGACGGGACTCCGCAAGTCATTCCCCCCCCTTTTTTTAAACCGTTCTGCACAAGAGGCAAAAAAAAAGGCGATGGGAACGGCAAAGAGAAGAGATTTACGCCGGCTGTCAGCGGCCGTGACATTTATATATGGCCGCACTGTACGGGCGTAATGGACACAGCTGCGGCTCCGTAATGACCTGCAGCGCGGCGTATTGGCGGACGGAATCCGCCGGGCCGCCATGCAGCTGCGTTTCGATAGAGTCGGCCGCGGAGGGCGGTTAATCTGGAGGTCGAAGAGAGCGGGGCCAAGTGATTTGTCACAAAACCGGCAAAAAGAGAGATTTTTTATGCCGGGTTCAGTTTCACGGCCGGAGTTATAAATTCATATTTTTTTTTTTAAATCAGTGACACGCGGCTTACCCAGAATCCAACGCGGCCGGGTTCGCTTTCCGCTGCTTCGGAGCGATAAATCTGCGTGTGCGTCGTTGTCGTTGTTGGGAGTGGTGGAGCTTTGTGTATTAATTGGGTCGGGGAAGTCTAAGTGACACACAGCCGAGGGGGGGGAGGGGGGAGGGCAACGCGCTGCATTGATTTTATTGGATTAGTCGGATACTTCAAAGGAAATTCACCTTCAGAAATATCAGGCTGCGTGCGTTCTGTGCGTTCTGTAATGCGTTTTCCGTGATGGATGTCTCTGCGCTGAAAGTTAAATATCAGCTTCCAACAGCTGTCAATCAGCGGAGCGTGTGAACAAGCGCCGGCGCCGCGGGGGGGAAAAATATGTTTTTTTTGGCACATTAACTGCGTCCATATCACGGGGAGGCGGGATCAATCGGAAAAAATTGAGGTTTGCAATTGTTTTTTGCTAAAAAAATGCATCTATATCTATCGGTTTACGAGTAACGCGATTAACGAGCATTTTGAATAACGAGCAACTTTTTTATTAAATTCTGACTCAGTTTGCAAAAATGAGCCGAAGTCAAGCTAATGGGGCGTGCAGTACCACATTCGGCCAGACGTGCAAGGGGGCACTCAAAACGGTTCAGAGCCATTTGGAAATACTTGGAAATACTCCGTTCCCGAGTGTTTCCGAACCTTTCCGAGATCAGCCGAGCTGTCCCTGAGTGTTTCCGAGGCTCTCTGCCCCCCCCCCACCTCTGGCCACATGAGGTATTGCATGCCATAGAAGTCAAATGCGGAACGAATTATCTTCATCTCCATTGACTTCTATGGGGAAACTCGCTTTGATATGCGAGTGCTTTGGATTACAAGCGTTCTCCTGGAACGGATTATACTCGTATTATCTAAATATTTGGGGGGGAGTGGCAAACTGATACCACACCCCTCTCCCCGTGGGGGAAGATGGATGGGAAGGCGGCGGACGCCTCAAGCACAGCAGGAGACAGACTGCGGACGGGAAGGCAAGGCAGCGATCTTCGCAAGCACCCCCCCCCCCTCGCGTTAGATGGACTAGAAGGAGCAACAACCCCACGCGGGAGGTGGACCTTACCTTAGGAGGCGGGGGGAAAGGAAGAGCCGGGGGCCATTGCTTCTCCTTCCGGCTGAACAGGAAGTGTGTCCTGTAGACTTGTGCACTGCTGAAAATGCGTTTTTTGTTTTATTCGCTTTTTGGGCTTTTTTTTTTGTTTTTTCGGATCATTCGTTATGATCAAAATTAATAGTTTATAACTATTATTACAGTTTATTATTATTATTATTATTATTATTATTTTTATTATTATTTTTATTATTAATAATAATAATAATAATAATAATAATAATAATAATAAAAAATAATAACAATAATAAAAAAATATATATTAATTGTTAATAAATGTAATAATTTAACTATAATAGAAATTATCCGAATGTTTTTTGTTCCTTTGGATTTTAAAATTATCGGATTTTAGTTCTTTCGGATTTTCGTTCTTTCAATTTTTGAATTTCTGATTTTTTTTAAGATTTTTGAAAATGTTTTTCTGTTCTTTAGAATTTTTGTCCTTTTCGGAAGAATTTTTTAAAAGGTTTTATGCCAAATTTTGACAAAAAACAAAATACGGAACGATACGAATTGCACATGTCTAGTGTCCTGAGACATGACTGGCCAGGGAGTCCTAATGACGGGATCGGGACTCAGGACCTATTATTAATAATTAAATTATTACATTAATTAACCATTATTATAGTTTTATTATAAATTTTATTATTGTTATTATTATTATTATTATTATTATTATTATTATTTTATATAAAATAATAACAATAATTAAAAAAACTATATTAATGGTTAATAAACGTAATCATTTGATTATAATAGAAATTATCCGTATGTTTTTGTTCCTTCGGATTTTTGACTTTTTGGATTTTCGTTCTTTTTTTCAGATTTTCAGGCCAGATTCATGTACCTGCGCTGCGGCGTAACGTATCCCCTTTACGTTACGCCGCCGCAAGTTTTCGGCGTAAGTGCTTGATTCACAAAGCACTTGCCTGTAAACTTGCGGCGGCATAACGTAAATTTGTCCAGCGCAAGCCCGTCTAATTCAAATGGGGCGTGTACCATTTAAATAAGGCGTGTTCCCGCGCCGAACGTTCTGCGCATGCTCCGCTTGGAAATTTCCCGCCGTGCTTTGCGCGATATTACGGCGCCCTGACGTGTTTTTTGAACGGCGATGTGCGTATTGTACTTTCGTATTCCCGGACGCCTTACGCAAAAAAAAAAAATTAAAATTCGACGCGGGAACGACGGCCATACTTTAACATAGATGGTGTAATTTTACACCATCTAAATAGCACTCTTAACTTTACGACGCAAAAAAACGGCGTAAGAGAATGCGACGAACGCGCGTACCTTCGTGGATCGCCGTAAACAGCTAATTTGCATACCCGACGCTGGAAAATGACGCAAACTCCACCCAGCGGCCGCCGGAAAATTACACCTACGATCCGAAGGCCTACGAAGCCGTACGCCTGTCGGATCGAAGCCAAAAGCCGTCGTATCTTGGTTTGAGGATTCCAAATCAAGATACGATGCGGCAAATTTGAAAATACGCCGGCCTATCAGTAGATACGCCGGCGTATTTCCGCTGTGAATCTGGCCCTTCATTCTTTTGGATTTTTGAATTTCTGATTTATTTTTTTCAGATGTTCGAATTTCGGCTTTTCATTCTTCAAAATTGTTATTCTTTTCGAAAATTCCTTTTTGACTGAAAAGAGCCCATCGCGGTGTCAGACAAATGTCACACAGGCTTCATACCAAGAGGGGGCGCCGTGCTGCTGCCGGGTACAAATCACAAAGCACAGATCTGTTTTCAGCTTCCTCCTTGAAATGGAAAGTTATCTGACACCCGAGATACTCGCAGATATTTTTGGATACAAATTTGAATGGTAGATTGTTACATTGTCATCATTGTCAGATGTAACCATTTCCCTGGAACACGTGAAATGAAACTTTTACCGCGACCTCAGAATTTATTCATCGTTTCATCATTACAGCCCTCTCTTCATTTTCTTGTTTTAAATATAATAATAAAAACCGCAGGAGGTGATCAAATACCACCAGAAGAAAGCTCTATTTGTGGGGGGGGGGAAACATAAAGATTTCATTTGGGTACGGTGTTGCATGACCGCGCAATTGTCATTCAAAAGTGCAACCGTGTTGAAAACTAAAAATTGGCCTGGGCAGGAAGGGGGTGAATATGCCCGGTATTGAAGCGGTTAATGACATCCCAGTCTTATAGCTAGATTCAGTAAGAGTTAGGCCGGCGTCTCAGTAGATACTCCGACCTAACTCGGAATCTGCGCCGACCTATGTTTAAGTGTATGCTCAAACAGAGATACACTTAAACCTATCTAAGATACGATGGCTTGCGCCGTCCTATCTTAGGGTGCAATATTTAGGCTGGCCGCTAGATACGCCTATTCACGAACGTACGTGCGCCCGTCGCAGTAAAGATACGCCGTTTACGTAAGGCATTTTCAGGCGTAAAGTTATTCCATCAAATAGCTGGACTAGTAATGTTAAGTATAGCCGTCGTTCCCGCATCGAAATTTGAAAATTTTACGTTGTTTGCGTAAGTCGTCCATGAATAGGGCTGGACGTAATTTACGTCCACGTTGAAACCAATACGTCCTTGCGGCGTACTTTGCCGCAATGCACACTGGGATATGTACACGGACGGCGCATGCGTCGTTCCTAAAAAACGTCAATCACGTCAGGTCAACCCATATTAACACAAAACACGCCCCCTCAGCCTAATTTGAATTAGGCGCGCTTGCCCTGGCCACATTTACGCTACGCCGCCGTAACTTAGCAGGCAAGTACTTTGTGAATACAGTACTTGTCCTGCTAACTTACGGCGGCGTAGTGTAAATACGATACGCTACGCCGCCGCAAGGATGCGCCCGCCTACCTGAATCCAGCTATTAGTCCGTAGGGTTCAATATAGAGTTGGCCCCGCCCTTTGCAGCTTTATGGAGAAAGGCTTATGGGAAAATATATATATTTTTTTATTATTATTATTATTTTTTTTTAATTTTATTTCCATCAGCCTTTTTCATAAAGCTTTTCCTATATATATATCTTTATGGGAAAAGGCTTTTGGAAATAAATAATTATAAAAAATAAAAATATATATATCATTTTTTTATTTTATTTTATTTCCACATATATATTATTTTTTTATTTCCATAAGCCTTTTTCCGTTAAGTTTTCCCAATTCCTATATATATATATATATATATATCCCCCCCCCCCATGAAGCTTTTCCTATATATATATATATATATTCCCCCCCCCCCCATGAAGCTTTTCCTGTGCTCTTTGTTAGTTCGTTTTCTCAGCCAGTTTCGTGCTTCAAAGCTCCTCATTACAAAGCCGTCTTTGCGGCGCTCACGTTGTTACGCACGCGTCTTCTACGTCTTTTTTCCAAAAAAAAAAAAGTCAAAATGCCTCCAAAACACAATAGATCTGAATTGTAATCTATATATAGAACGTAGAACTAAACGCTCTTCTTTTATACTTTGTAAAAGAGTCTTGAAAGTCACCGCTGTGCTGGAAAGTCGGAGACTGGAAGCGCCCCATAGCGGCCGGTCACGTGACCATGGACGCGGGGGGCTGACAGTCAGAGAGCGCCGTGATACTATCTTACCAGCCAATGACACGTCCTGACTGATCTTCTCCGGTCCCTCCAGATACTTCACCACAGATCAGGCTGGCAAAGTCTCCTATTGAGTCCTCCTAAACGCTGATTTATTGGAAGGCCCTGAAGAAAGTGGTTTGGCCCTCCGAAACAAGTTGGATTTTTTTTTATGTGATCATGGCTGGTGGGAGGAGCCAGTAGGGGGCTGTACATAGCTTCCTGAAAACATCACAGCACCCGGCCTCAGTACTCCTCTCCAGAGCCCCTCGGTCCTGGTGCAAGCAGTGGGAGGAGTTATGCAAATATTAAAATGCCTTGATGGGCGGGTGTCAATCTGGAGGAGTGGGTGTTCCAAGAAAGGCTGCATTTGCATAGGTAACACCCACAAGTGATGCTGAACCTCCATGATTGAAAGAACTGGAATCCAATAAATGAAAGGGGTGGGGTCGGGGACAGTCAGGCTGGGAAGGAAAGGGTTAGCTGATGGACGTCATCCAGCCAGGAAATGGGCTTTATCGGACTTGCTGCAGCTTCTAATGCACATTGTGAGAAGCTCATAGTGTGCGGTGATATCAGAGGAAGCCGTTAAGGTCCAGGAGAGGAGCCAGTACACCTGTGCAAAGCTGAAGGGGAGGAGCTAGTACACCTGTGCAAGACTGAAGGGGAGGAGCCGGTACACCTGTGCAATACTGAAGGGGAGGAGCCGGTACACATGTGCAAAGCTGAAGGGGAGGAGCTGGTACACCTGTGTAATACTGAGGGGGAGGAGCCGGTACACATGTGCAAGACTGAAGGGGAGGAGCCGGTACACCTGTGCAAGACTGAAGGGGAGGAGCCGGTACACCTGTGCAAGACTGATGGGGAGGAGCCTATACACCTGTGCAAGACTGAAGGGGAGGAGCCTATACACCTGTGCAAGACTGATATACACCTGTGCAAGACTGAAGGGGAGGAGCCTATACACCTGTGCAAGACTGAAGGGGAGGAGCCGGTACACCTGTGCAAGACTGAAGGGGAGGAGCCGGTACACCTGTGCAAGACTGAAGGGGAGGAGCTAGTACACCTGTGCAAGACTGAAGGGGAGGAGCCGGTACACCTGTGCAAGACTGAAGGGGAGGAGCCGGTACACCTGTGCAAGACTGAATGGGAGGAGCCGGTACACCTGTGCAAGACTGAAGGGGAGGAGCCGGTACACCTGTGCAAGACTGATGGGAAGGAGCCTATACACCTGTGCAAGACTGAAGGGGAGGAGCCGGTACACCTGTGCAAGACTGAAGGGGAGGAGCCGGTACACCTATGCAAGACTGAAGGGGAGGAGCCGGTACACCTGTGCAAGACTGAAGGGGAGGTGCCGATACACCTGTGTAAGACTGAAGGGGAGGAGCCGGTACACCTGTGCAAGACTGAAGGGGGGGTCAGAGGTCAGAATTTAGGTTGCATTGATTGGACCCCTTTTATTCTCAGAATATAAAATGGAGTTGTTTGGGAAGCAGCTCCATGTTTTCTTCGGCTTTCATTCGTTGTCCGGATGGAGGTAATGATCGTGTTTCTGTAAGGGTGGCGGCCTGTTTGTCGCTCGCTGCCATCTGATCGGTCCCGTGACGCAGACCCCGGGGACTTCTCCTCACTTCTCCCCATAGACATCGGCCTCCAGGTTGTGATATGATGTAAGGAAGTGCAAGAGCAGTGTGCAGCTGGCAGGCGATATTCAGCTGGCCAGGGGATGGCGCTGTGCTCAGGTGCTCACACTTTACATTGGATTTGGACAGAATTCCCGGGATTGGAGCTCCGGCTACAGAAGTCATAGGAGGGAAATCTCAGCTTCTTCTGATTGGCTTTTCTGCAGAAATGTATTTATTTGTTTCAATTTTTACTTTGTGTTTATAAATATTTACAAGAAAAAACTCCGCCCCCTATGTAAAGAGAACATGTCAGTCATTTCACTTGTGTTGTATGCATGAAAAAATTCCCGACACAACACCCAGCAACCGGGGCTGGGGGGAGGGGGCACATGCCTTATTGTTCTATGCATGTCTAGTTGTATGTTCTTGGTTCCTTATAGTTCTGTGTATGTCTAGTTGTATGTTCTTGGTTCCTTATAGTTCTGTGTATGTCTAGTTGTATGTTCTTGGTTCCATGTTGTAGTTCTATGTATGTCTAGTTGTATGTTCTTGGTTCCGTGTTGTAGTTCTGTGTATGTCTAGTTGTATGTTCTTGGTTCCGTGTTGTAGTTCTGTGTATGTCTAGTTGTATGTTCTTGGTTCCTTATAGTTCTTTGTATGTCTAGTTGTATGTTCTTGGTTCCGTGTTGTAGTTCTGTGTATGTCTAGTTGTATGTTCTTGGTTCCGTGTTGTAGTTCTGTGTATGTCTAGTTGTATGTTCTTGGTTCCGTGTTGTAGTTCTATGTATGTCTAGTTGTATGTTCTTGGTTCCGTGTTGTAGTTCTATGTATGTCTAGTTGTATGTTCTTGGTTCCGTGTTGTAGTTCTATGTATGTCTAGTTGTATGTTCTTGGTTCCGTGTTGTAGTTCTATGTATGTCTAGTTGTATGTTCTTGGTTCCGTGTTGTAGTTCTATGTATGTCTAGTTGTATGTTCTTGGTTCCGTGTTGTAGTTCTGTGTATGTCTAGTTGTATGTTCTTGGTTCCGTGTTGTAGCTCTGTGTATGTCTAGTTGTATGTTCTTGGTTCCGTGTTGTAGTTCTATGTATGTCTAGTTGTATGTTCTTGATTCCTTATAGTTCTACGTTTGTCTAGTTGTATGTTCTTGGTTCCGTGTTGTAGTTCTATGTATGTCTAGTTGTATGTTCTTGGTTCCGTGTTGTAGTTCTGTGCATGTCTAGTTGTATGTTCTTGGCTCCGTGTTGTAGTTCTATGTATATCTAGTTGTATGTTCTTGGTTCCGTGTTGTAGTTCTATGTATGTCTAGTTGTATGTTCTTGGCTCCGTGTTGTAGTTCTGTGTATGTCTAGTTGTATGTTCTTGGCTCCGTGTTGTAGTTCTGTGTATGTCTAGTTGTATGTTCTTGGCTCCGTGTTGTAGTTCTGTGCATGTCTAGTTGTATGTTCTTGGCTCCGTGTTGTAGTCCTCTGTATTTGGGGATGTGGTACACGGCACCCTCAGATGGCAGATTGTCTGGAACCCATAACTATCTATCATACAATTCTAAGGCAGACGTGAGTTTCTGCGGAGCGGAGAACGCTTAGAACCCGCAGAAATCCCGCAATGTGTACAATCCAAATAGGAACATTTTTTTCTGGAGTTCCCCTTTAAGTGTGACCCGTGTGATGGATTGAGGGCGGTTCTGATTTATTTTCAGGCGGCCGGCTGTGCGGCGCGAGGGTCTCCGCTTTGCCCTAATTTTCCGCGCAAGTGTCTGGGCCGAGCCTGGAAAATTGTCACCTCCACTTTTCACGGCTCCACGCTGTCAGCTGCTGCCCTAATTTCATCTCGGTCCCCCCCCCTCCCCCCTTCCCTTCCAGTTCAGCGGCGTGCGGCGCGCGGCTTCTCCTCTCCGCACTTTTCCCCCGTTTTGGCAGCAGCTGCGTCGCCTGTTTTGTACCCGCTGTGCCGGTTGCTTCCGGGTTCTGACTGGGCGACCAGCCGCAGACACCTGCCTGGCATCAGAGGAACCGCTTGTCATCCGCCGTGACCGTACACGGCGGCAGCCGGCGCCTTATCGTGTTCATTAAGGCGGCGCGCTTTCATTCCAAACCTCTCTCTGAGGATATAATGAGGCGCGTTGGCATTATATAAGGCCGAAACCCCGCCCTGCCTTTAGCACTACGCCTGACCCCGCGCCGCTGCAAGTCACGCACCTCGCTAATGCCTTCGCTCGGGAGACGCAGGAAATTGGAATTGACCCGGAGAAAGTAAAAAAAAAAAAAAAAAAGACCTTCACGGCCCAGAAGCCTCCAGGGAAGCAGAACTGTCAATTACGGCGGCTGCTAATTGAACTCGGAATCCATTATCGTTAACGGGCTTTCCAAGAGGTTCTGTGGCAGCTTCGGTATTGTGGAAAACGCGAGCGAGCGACCGGCGGCGGCCGCATTCCGATTATCTACTCTGTTTCTGTAAATAACTGTTTCCTGTGATTAGATATCCCGGGGGAACCAAATCTCTGCAGCCAGAATTACCGGTCACTTTGTACCCCTAGGGGGGCGGGGCGGAACCGGCCCAATAATCTCCAGCAATCTGCAAAATCAGGGTCAGCGCCTGCCATTTCCCCATTAACCACTTAAGACCCGGATCTTTAGGCAGGTAAATGCCCAGGCCAGTTTTTGCGATTCGGCACTGCGTCGCTTTAACTGACAATTGCGCGGTCGTGCGACGTGGCTCCCAAACAAAATTGGCGTCCTTTTTCCCTCACAAACAGAGCTTTCTTTTGGTGGTATTTGATCGCCTCTGCGTTTTTTATTTTTTGCGCTATAAACAAAAATAGAGCGACAATTTTTAAAAAAATGCAATATTTTTAACTTTTTTCTATAATAAATATCCCCAAAAAATATATCAATATTTTTTTTCCTCAGTTTAGGCCGATACGTATTCTTCTACCTATTTTTGGTAAAAAAAAATCGCAATGAGCGTTCATCGATTGGTTTGCGCAAAATGTATAGCGTTTACAAAAATAGGGGATAGTTTTATTGCATTTTTATAATTTTTTTTTTTTTTTTACTTCTAATGGCGGCAATCAGCGTTTTTTTTTAGTGACTGCGACATTATGGCGGACACTTCGGACAATTTTGACACATTTTTGGGACCATTGTCATTTTTTCACAGCAAAAAATGCATGAAAAATGCATTGTTTTCTGTGAAAATGACAATTGCAGTTTGGGAGTTAACCACTAGGGGGCGCTGAAGGGGTTAAGTGTGACCTCATATGTTTTTCTAACTATAGGGGGGTGGGGCTGGACGTGTGACGTCATTGATCGTGTTTCCCTATATCAGGGAACACACGATCGATCACAGCGCCACAGTGAAGAACGGGGAAGCTGTGTTTACACACACCTCTCAGCTCCGGGGACCGATCTCGGGACTCCAGCGGTGATCGGGTCCCGCGGCCGCGGTCACGGAGCTTCAGACCGGGTCGCGGGCGCGTGATTGTGCCCAGCCGTGCCATTCCGCCGACGTATATCTGCAGGAGGCGGTCCTTAAGTGGTTAATGATTTATTATTGCATAAAAAGTTGCCTTTGTGAACCGAATACAACAAGCAGAGGTGGAAAACGCGATGTAGATGGAAAGTTAAGGGTGGGCGCGCAGGGTGTGCCGGGTGTGCCTGGGCACACCCTAATTTTCACGTGCTGCGCAGATTACCCCTGCTGACTGGCTGCAGAGAAAGGGACTCGGGAATCTCTGTCCTCAGTCCCTTTCTCTGTCTCAAAGGTGAGACATCGGGGATCTGTTTAGACCCTCTTATTTTTCAGCCTTGTTCGGTGACCCTACAAGGCTGAGCCCTCCCCCCACAGAGCGCCATGAGAGAAGTGAAGGGGAAAGTGGCTTTTGGGGCATATTGTCTGAACCCCCCCGGGATTGGTTAAGCCTTGACATTAGAGATTCAATCATTTCATATTTACTGAACCAAATGTATCTTAGAGCGAGGAGGACTTCTCCCCGAGACGTTCCTGGACTCCGAGACGATCGTCATTCTTGGATGGCTTCGCCGTTTTCATGCCGCCGATCCTCTTGTCAGCCAAAAAAAGAAAGTCATAGTAATTCCTATGACAGGAAGATGCTGCCCTTGCGTCCCTGGAGGAGTCTGGAGGTGGACCTTTTGGCCCCGATCTGTTCCTGGAGGGGTCAATGTGAGGGCCACGGGGCCCGGCAGTATTGTGTAGTGAGCAGCTGAGATTTCTGGCATGTCTGCCGGGTTCAGGGAAAAGAATTCCCTCTCACGGATGAGACAAGCTGTCCCATTAATAATGAATGTCTCCACCTGACTGTGCATGGCTGGGCCTCTGGAGCGCACACAGACCTGGCCGGGAGGGGGGGTCTGTGCAGAGACTGGGGTCATCTCACCCACTCAGGGGCCCCAAGGCCTCGCCGTCATGGGGCCCCCCTCTGATCCTGAGACTTGGGGGAAGATTCTGAACCTTTAGAGCCTTGAGTGAAGGCCATGACCAGAAATAAAAGACTGGGGAGGATGAGGATCCGGAATGCTGAGGGTCTGATAGGTACCTGCAGGGCCAACGTGTCCCCCACCAGGGCCTCAGCCCACCTCGGGATCTGTGGGGGGACAATAAGGTGTACAATCGCTGTCTGGTCTGTTCAGGGATATGAACCCTCCTCTCTATGCGTCAGAAATACGGAAAACGAGAAGAGCATTTTGTATGTATAGAAGAATACAATGTGAATCTATGAGAAAAATTAAGTTCAATGGTTCCGAGCATGCGTGGAATTGTTTCCGAGCATGCGTCGAAAGTGCGTCGGAAAAATAGAGAACCTGCTCTTAGGCCCGGATTCACATACAGCGGCGCATATTTAATGCCGCCGTAGCGCATCTTCTTTACGCTACGCCGACGCAGCGCAGAGAGGCAAGCTAGTACTGCCAAAACTGCGCTGGGTTTTCCTAGGCGTAATCCGGCGTAGGTGGAAGAGGGCGTGAGCCATGCAAATGAGGAGTGACCCCATGCAAATGATGGGCCGAGCGCCAGACAGATATGTATAACGAACGGCGCATGCGCCGTCCCGTAGACGCATCCCAGTGCCCATGCTCACAATCACGTCGGAACTACTCCCTAAGATACGACGGATCACTGCCTACGGCGTGAACGTAACCTACGCCCAGCCCTATTCACGTCCTACGTAAAATACGTAAAATACGTCGGCTTGTGTTCCCTTTGCATGGATGCTGCTGAGTTACACCTCCTTTATGGGGCATAACTTTACGCCGGACGTATGACTTTACGCGCACTGCGACGGACGGACGGACGTCCCTCATTTGCATATTTGACTAGAAAATCAATGGGAGCGCCAAATATGACCAGCGTAAATATGCGCCCACTCTACGCCGGCGTAGGCAAGTTACGTCGGCCAGATGAAGCTTATTTTCTGGCGTATCTTAGTTTCTCAGATTTGCACTTACGCGGCGTATCTCGAGATACGTCGGCGACATAAACGTAATCTACGCCTAGTCATATTCATGTACTACGTAAACTACGTAAAATACGTTGGCTTGTGTTCCCTTTGCATGGATGCTGCTGAGTTACACCTCCTTTATGGGGCAGAACTTTACGCTGGACGTATGACTTTACGCGCACTGCGTCGGACGGACGTACGTCCCTCATTTGCATATTTGACTAGAAAATCAATGGAAGCGCCAAATACGACCAGCGTAAATATGCGCCCACTCTACGCCGGCGTAGGCAAGTTACGTCGGCCGGATGAAGCCTATTTTCTGGCGTATCTTAGTTTCTGAGATTTGCACTTACGCGGCGTATCTCGAGATACGTCGGCGCAAATGCTTTGTGAATCCGGGGGCCTTAATCTTTTGCTGGCGGAAATTCCGACCGTGTGTACGCGGCATTAGGGATCACTCACAACCGGAGGTACAAGAACACGCAGTCACGGTTACTTTACATGAAGCACGCCCACTACATGCCTACTTTGAATTCGGCGGTGTTACGCCGGGCCATTTTCGCTACGCCGACGTAACTTAGGGAGCAAGTGCTTTGTGAATACAGCACTTGCCTCTCTATTTTACGTCGGCGTAGCGCAAATGAGCTGCGCTACGCCCGCTTAAACATACGCCGATCTACGTGAATCTGGCTATATAACAAAAGTTATAAACGATTAAATTATAAATATTGGAATTTCCTTAGTGAACGTAACGAATACGAATTTATCCGAATTTCTGAATTACCGAAATAACGAATACCGCCTCTATACGAATGGAACGTACCGAATTCCAATTTCTCAGAATTTACCGATTTATTCTAAATAACGAATTTTAATCATAATGAATGATCCAAAAAAAATGAATAAAACGAAAAATAAATAAAAAACATTTCGGCAGCGCACGTCTTCAGAATATCTCAAATCTCGCCCTGCACCCCAACCAAGTTCAATGAGTATTAAAGCACAAAACAAGGAAAGGAACCCGGGGGAAATCAGCGAGACCCAACAGGGGGCTCTGCTACAGGAGAAAATGATTAAAAAATTCTGCGGGAAGAGTGAGACTCCCTAATAATGGAAGCCTGAAGAATGCAGAGAGCTCAGTCCCGGAGATCTCACCACCGGAGTCCCCAGAGACCTGGAAATCGAGGCGACGTCACGTCTGACCCTCTGAATAAGCCCCAAATATCGATCATACGCCAATCCCACCGGGGACGGGCGTGCTGCAGCGCGCTCACACGCACGGGCGAATGTGCGTTTCATGGTGATCACCACGCGCTGTACAATAATTAGATCACAGGCGGCTGATTGATCCGACTCCTTAATTAATCCATAATTAAAAACGAAGGCCGCGCACAGCCAAGCGAACGCGATTCTAGGATAACGCTACATTTAAACCTGGCTAATCAGCAGGTAAAGACCGAACGTCATCAAAGGGGGTCATCCGCCCCGGAGTGCGGCTGGCGGCTTCATTCCGCCGAGGTCTGCCGGGTCAGAGGTGTGCGGTGACCTCATTGGAGGCAATTAAGCCTCATTTCAGGCAAGTGCTTGAAGGAAGAAATTTACTGGAACAAGCGTGCCGCCGGCAAAGTCTGAGGATGGGCGGCAAAGTCTGACTCTGAGGATGGGTGGCAAAGTCTGAGGATGGGTGGCAAAGTCTGACTCTGAGGATGGGTGGCAAAGTCTGAGGATGGGTGGCAAAGTCTGACTCTGAGGATGGGTGGCAAAGTCTGAGGATGGGCAGCAAAGTCTGACTCTGAGGATGGTCAGCAAAGTCTGACTCTGAGGATGGGCGGCAAAGTCTGACTCTGAGGATGGGCGGCAAAGTCTGACTCTGAGGATGGGTGGCAAAGTCTGAGGATGGGTGGCAAAGTCTGACTCTGAGGATGGGTGGCAAAGTCTGAGGATGGGTGGCAAAGTCTGACTCTGAGGATGGGTGGCAAAGTCTGAGGATGGGTGGCAAAGTCTGACTCTGAGGATGGGTGGCAAAGTCTGAGGATGGGTGGCAAAGTCTGACTCTGAGGATGGGTGGCAAAGTCTGACTCTGAGGATGGATGGCAAAGTCTGAGGATGGGTGGCAAAGTCTGACTCTGAGGATGGGCGGCAAAGTCTGACTCTGAGGATGGGCGGCAAAGTCTGACTCTGAGGATGGGTGGCAAAGTCTGACTCTGAGGATGGGTGGCAAAGTCTGACTCTGAGGATGGGCGGCAAAGTCTGAGGATGGGCGGCAAAGTCTGACTCTGAGGATGGGTGGCAAAGTCTGAGGATGGGTGGCAAAGTCTGACTCTGAGGATGGGTGGCAAAGTCTGAGGATGGGTGGCAAAGTCTGACTCTGAGGATGGGTGGCAAAGTCTGAGGATGGGCAGCAAAGTCTGACTCTGAGGATGGCTGGCAAAGTCTGACTCTGAGGATGGTCAGCAAAGTCTGACTCTGAGGATGGGCGGCAAAGTCTGACTCTGAGGATGGGTGGCAAAGTCTGACTCTGAGGATGGGCGGCAAAGTCTGACTCTGAGGATGGGTGGCAAAGTCTGACTCTGAGGATGGGGGCGGGAAAGTCTGACTCTGATGATGGGGGGGTGGGGGGAGTCTGACTCTGAGGATGGGTGGCAAAGTCTGACTCTGAGGATGGGCGGCAAAGTCTGACTCTGAGGATGGATGGCAAAGTCTGAGGATGGGTGGCAAAGTCTGACTTTGAGGATGGGTGGCAAAGTCTGACTCTGAGGATGGGTGGCAAAGTCTGACTCTGAGGATGGGCGGCAAAGTCTGACTCTGAGGATGGGTGGCAAAGTCTGACTCTGAGGATGGGCGGCAAAGTCTGACTCTGAGGATGGGTGGCAAAGTCTGAGGATGGGTGGCAAAGTCTGACTCTGAGGATGGGTGGCAAAGTCTGACTCTGAGGATGGGGGGTGGGGGAGGGGGGAGGGGGGCGCTCATGTCCTGGACCTGGAGAAATTTAATTTTTTCATCTTTAAAATAATAAAGAAATTTAATGAATTTGCGTTTGTAATTCCTCCGCACAATCGCTGCCTGGCGGGTCTCGGGTTTACTAGCTGGTGCTGCCACTCGGTACCTGCAAGAGGCGGCATCCTGCTAAAGAACTACAAGTTCCAGCATGCAAAGCCGGACAATAAAGAGCTCCTGATTGGTTCCAGACACTCCCCATGTCGGGACACATTTACCTTTTACATACAGGAATTGGGTGTGAAGAGGCGGCTTTTCCCTGCGGACGGATCCGCCGCACATCCAGAAGTAACAACGCCGACCTCTCAGATTGGTTATTAATGAATCAATTTTGGATCTCACCTTCCTCCCGAGGGACTCCGAGCAATTAGGAGCTGATAGGTGGTAATACACTCATCTTAATTAGTAGAATATAATATTAGAGCAATTTCTCTACCAGCGTGTCTTTGGAGTGCAGGAGGTAACCCATGCACTTCGGCAGGTGCAGCCAGCCTGTCTGCCACTAGGTGGCTCTGTTCCAGAATGGCGTGTGGTTACAGCAGAGAGAGTGTCACCAGGTGCTAGGCCCCTTTTTAGTTAGAACCTTTTTCTCTCCGGAAGGCCAGGCGGCATCAGAAGATCGGATGCATTGAAGCTCCTTCCCCCTTCACAGTCACGGGCCGGGTGGGTAGTTTCTGTCCCTGACTGCCGAACTTAATTGGCGGTCGGGTAAGCGGCGAGGCCTGAAGAAGCCCTATGGCTACCCGTACCCGTTTGCTGAGATCGCACCTGGAGCCGGGTGCTGGCACCCAGAAGCCTTTGCTGTCCCGCTCCCCGCACCTGCTGCCACTGGACCGGGATGCTCCATGATTGGCCCAGGGCCCTCAGGCAGTACCCGATTGGCCCACTGAGTCCTGGTAGGAGATGGGGGGAGGCAGAGCCCCCAGCGCCGACATTAGTATTGATCACAGGCAAATTAGGCGGCTGCGAGGCTCCTGAGTGAGAGGCCTTAGGAGGCATGCCTGATTTGCCTGACTAGAGAGTCGCCTCTGTCCTGCAGTGATGTCATAGTTGAGTCAGAGCCCACATACACTATATTGTCAAAAGTATTGGGACACCTACCTTTAGACGACCCCCTCCCCTTTCACACTGGGGCCACCGAGTGTTAGCGGTAAAGCGCTGGCTTGTTTTAGTGGCACTTTACCACTGTTCAAGCGGCGCTCTTCACCTGCTAGCGGGGGGGCTTTTAACCCCTGCTAGCAGCCGAAGAAGGGGTTAAAAGCACGCGTTTTGCAACGCTTTCAAAGCGCTATAAAGTTTCTGCACTTTATATTTAATAGAGTTAAAAAAAAGTGCATTTTGAAGGACCCCTTGTATACAGTGGCCCAGATTCAAGAAGCTATTGCGCAATAGCTGTTTTGCTCCCGCGTAGCGAATGCCCCTGATTCAGGAACCTCGTTACACCGACTGCAGCCTAGGTTGTGACAGACATAAGCCTCCTTATGCCTTCATATCTCAGGCTGCATTCTTGCGTTGGCCGCTAGGGGGCGCGGCCTTTGTGATCGGCGTATAGTATGCAAATTGCATACTACCACCGATTCACAAAAGTTGCGCGGGCCCTGCGCACGCAAGGTACGGAGTTTCCGTACGGCGACTTTAGCGCAAGGTTGCTCCTGCTATAGCAGGGGCAGCCAATGCTAAAGTATAGCCGCCCTTCCCGCTCGTGAAATTTAAATTTCACGTCGTTTACGTAAGTGATTCGTGAATGGCGCTGGACGCCATTCACGTTCACTTAGAAGCAAATGACGTCCTTGCGACGTCATTTGCCGCAATGCACGTCGGGAAAGTTTCCCGACGGAGCATGCGCTGTTCGCTCGGCGCGGGAGCGCGCCTAATTTAAATGATTCCCGCCCCCGGCGGGATCATTTACATTAGGCGCCCTTACGCAGGGCTAATTAGCATAGCGCCCGTGCAATTTACGGAGCTACTGCTCCGTGAATCGCGGGCAAATCGAAATATTTGCGTGGGCGCAGAGCAAAAATCGTTGCCCTTTGCCCACGCAAATATTGCGCGGATCTACCTGAATCTGGGCCAGTATATATATATATAATAAATTCTGCATCACCTAAAAGGCGACTCTTCCCGACAACAGCCCAATATCAACTTTCAGCTGGTCTGTAACAACTCACTATAAGAACAGGAGGGGGTTCTCTATGGGATTGATCGGCTCCTTCTATGTCTGTAGAGTCGTCTGTAATCGTTTTTTGTTGCCCTGACCGGCGTCGTTGATCCCCGGCGGGCGGTCGCCACCCTAGACCCCGGTTAGAGTCCTTGTAATTGGCGGCTCAGGGATAAAAGTCCCGGGTTTAGTGTGGATGAGAGGCAGTCGGCGGCGATCGCGATTCGACAAAGTAACTTCCAGGCTGAGCCCCGTCTTCCCTTTGATAGAAGATCTGGGCGGCTTAGCGTGGGATTAATGCTGAGCGGGTCTGAAAGGCGCGGGGAGACGCGGCGTCTCCATCAGGTCTTACAACCTTCGCCTTTCCTCAGCTGAGCAGCAGAGATCACATCCTTTGAACATGGCGGACCGCGCTCAAAGGTTCACTTCCATTTCCGCTCAGAGATTCTAAAGATCTTTTCATCCTCCCGAAACTCAGACAGCCAATGAAATGCCTCCAAAGGTGAAGAAGAATGTCACTTTAAAGATTATCAATCATCAATATGTACAGAAGAAGAACTTCCACAGATTAGATACAAAATGAGAGCCAATCAGAGCGCTCAGAATTCTTCTTTATGTTTCTATAAACTGAAAGGGAAATATGATTGGTTGTTACAGGTGACTGACCTTTATTACTTCTTACTTATTTCTTCCTTCTGTTTCGTTCGTTCCTTCCTTCTTCGTTCCTTCCTTCCTAAGTTCCTTCTTCCCTTCCTTCCTTTTCGTTCGTTCCTTCCTAAGCTCCTTCCTTCCTTCCTTCCTTCCTTCCCTTCCTTCCTTTTTGTTCCTTCCTTCTCCTTCCTTCCCTTCCTTCCTTCCTTCCTTCTCTTCCCTTCCTTCCTTTTCGTTCCTTCCTTCCCCTTCCTTCCTTCCTTTCTTCTGTTTCGTTCGTTCCTTCCTAAGTTTCTTCCTTCCCTTCCTTCCTTTTCGTTCGTTCGTTCCTTCCCCTTCCTTCCTTCTCTTCCCTTCCTTCTTTCCTTTCTTCCCTTCCTTCCTTCCCTTCCTTCCTTTTCGTTCATTCCTTCCTAAGCTCCTTCCTTCCTTCCTTCCCTTCCTTCCTTTTCGTTCGTTCCTTCCTTCCTTCTCCTTCCTTCCCTTCCTTCCTTCTCTTCCCTTCCTTTTCGTTCCTTCCTTCCCCTTCCTTCCTTCCTTTCTTCTGTTTCGTTCGTTCCTTCCTAAGTTCGTTCCTTCCTAAGTTCCTTCCTTCCCCTTCCTTCCTTCCTTCCTTCCTTTCGTTTCGTTTGTTCCTTCCTAAGTTCCTTCCTTCCCTTCCTTCCTTTTCGTTCCTTCCCCTTCCTTCCTTCTCTTCCCTTCCTTCTTTCCTTTCTTCCCTTCCTTCCTATATTTCCTTCATTCCTTCCCTTTCTTCCTAATTTCCTTCCTTCCTTCCTTCCTTCCTTCCTTCCTTCCCTTTCTCCTTCCTTCCATCTTTCATTCCTTTCCTTCCCTCCCTTTCTTCCCTTCCTTCCTTCATTTCTTTCCTTCCTTTCCTCTCTCCCCTACCCTTCCTTCCTTCATTCATTCCTTCCTTCCTTCCTTTCCTTCTTTCCTTCCCTCCCCTTCCTTCCTTCCCACTTCTCTTCTCTCCTCTCCTTTCCTATCTCTCACCTCTCTCCCCTCCCCCTCCTCTCTTTCATTCCCTACTCTTCTTCTCTCTCTCTCTCTCTCTCTCTTTCTCTCTCTCTCTCCTTTCCTCTCTTTTCTGTTTTTTTTCTCTCCCCCTCTCTACTCTCCTCTTCTCTCCTCTCCGTTGCTGTCTCTCACCTCTCTTCACCCCCCCCCCCACTCCCTTTATAATTTCTGTCACCCCTCTCTCTCCCCTCTGCTTTCCCCTCTTTTGCCTCTCCTCTCCCCTGACCCCTCCCTCCCCTCTCCCGACCCCTCCCTCCCCTGATCCCTCCCTCCCCTCTCCTCTCCCCTGACCCCTCCCTTCCCTCTCCCCTGACCCCTCCCTCCCCTCTCCTCTCCCCTGACCCCTCCCTCTCCTCTCCTCTTTGCCTCTCCTCTCCCTCTTTATTCTCTCTTTTTTCTTACCCTCTCTCTCTCTCTCTGTCCCTCCTTCTCCTCCATCTCTTCTCTCTATATCTCTTGCCTCTCATTTTCTCTGCCCCCCCCAACCCCTTCATCCTTCTCTTCTTTCTTCATCCCCCCTCTCTCTCACCTTCTCTCTTTCCGTCTCCCCTCTATCTCTTCACTTTCTCTCCCCTCTCCCTCTTTCTTCTCTCACTGTCCCTCCTTCTCCTCCATCTCCTCTCTCTATCTCTTGCCTCTCATTTTTTTTTCCTCTCTCTCTCACCCCCAACCATAGGTGTGCGCACAGGGTGTGCCAGGTGTGCCTGGGCACACCCTAATCACCCTGTGCAATGCAGATTCCCCCTGCTTAACCCCCATAGCAGATGAGGCTACAGAGAAAGGGACTGGGAAATCTCTGTCCTCAGTCCCTTTCTTTGCTATTTCATCAATGTCCCTCAGTGGGGCTCCTAACACATTGTAATAAAATAATAAACCCCCCCCCAAAAAAAAAACTGTTACAGTTAAAAAAAAAATATTTGTTCATAATATTTTTGTTTATGCAAAAATTATTTCCAAAATTTTTAAAAAATAATAAAATAAAAATAAAAAACGACTGACACCAATCTCATTTCTACTAACACCATCCACTGCTCTATTGCGCATGTGTGTTTGACCTTTGAGGTGCACACCCTAATGCAATAGGCTGCGCACACCTATGCCCCCAACCCATTGTTCCTTCTTTTCTTTCCTCTCCTTTCTCTCTCCCTCGCTTTCTCTCTTTTTCTCTCTCTCTCTTCCTCTCTCTCTCTCTTTCTCTCTTCCCCTCTCTCTCTCTTCCTCTGTCTCTCTCTCTCTCTCTCTTCCTTCTGTCTCTGTCTCTCTCTCTCTTTCTTTCTCTCTCTCTTTCTTTCTCTCTCTCTCTCTCCCCCTCTCTCTCTCTTCCTCTCTCTCTCTCTCTTTCTTTCTCTCTTCCTTGCTCTCTCTCTCTTCCTCTGTCTCTCTCTCTCTTCCTCTGTCTCTCTCTCTCTCTCTCTTCCTCTGTCTCTCTCTCTCTTCCTCTCTCTCTCTCTTTCTTCCTCTTCCTCTCTCTCTCTCTTTCTTTCTCTCTTCCCCTCTCTCTCTCTTCCTCTGTCTCTCTCTCTCTCTCTCTCTCTTCCTCTGTCTCTCTCTCTCTTCCTCTCTCTCTCTTCCTCTCTCTCTTTCTTTCTCTCTCTCTTTCTTTCTCTCTCTCTCCCCCTCTCTCTCTCTTCCTCTCTCTCTCTTTCTTTCTCTCTTCCTTGCTCTCTCTCTCTGCCCCTGTCTATCTCTCTCTCTTGTTCTGTCTCTCTCTCTCTTCCTCTGTCTCTCTCTCTCTCTCTCTTCCTCTGTCTCTCTCTCTTCCTCTCTCTCTCTCTTCCTCTCTCTCTCTCTCTTACTCTGTCTCTCTCTTCCTCTCTCTCTCTTCCTCTCTCTCTCTCCCTCTCTCTCTTTCTTTCTCTCTTCCTCGCTCTCTCTCTCTCTCTGCCCCTGTCTATCTCTCTCTCTCTTCCTCTGTCTCTCTCTCTCTTCCTCTGTCTCTCTTACTCTGTCTCTCTGTTCCTCTCTCCCTCTCTCTCTCTCTCTCTCTCTCTCTCTCTCTCTCTCCCTCTTTCTTTCTCTCTTCCTCTCTCTCTTTCTTTCTCTCTTCCTCTCTCTCTCTCTTCCTCTGTCTCTCTCTCTTTCTTTCTCTCTTCCTCTGTCTGTCTCTCTCTATCTTCCTCTCTCTCTCTCTCTCTCTCTCTCTCTCTCACCCTCTTTCTCTTTCTTTCTCTCTTCCTCTCTCTCTTTTCCTCTCTCTCTCTCTTCCTCGCTCTCTCTCTCTCTCTCTGCCCCTCCTCGTCGCTCGTCATTATTTAAACCGCACAGTCAGTAATTTTCGGGGCGCTCCAATCCCTGATTTGCATTTGAAATACTAAGTACTTTACAGAACTTGATGAAGGAGAAAACCCTCCATTGTTCTATCGATGGAAATCTCGTAGAAAATAAAGGGCATGTTTAATCTCCAGTTAATTTGTTTAATTTACAGAAGCTGTGAAATAAAAGTCTGGCGAGGGCGCGGTGACAGGCGCGTGATGGATGATGTGTTTTGTTGAGGATTTTTTTTTTGTCGGCGGCGCGGCCTGTAGCGCCTTTACAGAACACAAATGGGTGCGAGGGCGGTCGTGTTTGGCGAGACCCTTCGGTAGGGCCAACGCTTGTAAATTTGCGCACAGCGGCTCTCGCGCTCCAGACGTCGTTTCCCATCCCGGGGAAAACAGCAGGAATCAGCAGCCGCCGCGTCCCGCGGATCCTTCTCATCACTTCCACTGGCAGGTAATTGGATGAAATTGTCAATTGGATTTTGTTTTACAAGAAAACATATAAAGCAAACCGAAGCGGAAGCGACATAATGCGAGACTTCTGAAAGTATTCGCCAACCGCCGTCACGGGAGGATTGACAGCTTTCCAGCGTGCCCCCCAGAAATGCCCCGGGCTAATTGGTGGGCTTGTGTGGGGGAGGGGCGGGTGATGTCATAGCGGCTTGAGTGACTGTATTGTTTTACTTATCCATCCACTTACTGCAACAAAGTAATTATTAAACGTGGAGGACGGGTGGGCAGCCAGATAGTGGTCAAGGAGTCCATTTCTAAATTGTGGGTCCCGCCATCCAGGGCTGGTGCAAGGATTTTTTACACCCTAGGCGAAACCTACTTTTGCAGCCCCTCCCTTGGCTCCATCCCTTACTCCACCCCTTACTCCACCCCCTTTTTCCTGCCCATGTATACCTCACCTTTTTAATGAAGCGTCCACCCAATGTAGCTTCACCAGCGCCCATCCAATGCAGACTCACTAGTGCCCATTAATGCAGCCTCACCAGCGCCCATTAATTGCAGCCTCACCAGCACCCATCAAATGCAGCTTCACCAGCGCCCATCCAATGCAGCCTCACCAGCGCCCATCCAATGCAGCCTCACCAGCGCCCATCAATGCAGCTTCACCAGTGCCCATCCAATGCAGCCCCACCAGCACCCATTAAATGCAGCCTCACCAGCGCCCATCAATGCAGCTTCACCAGTGCCCATCCAATGCAGCCTCACCTGCACCCATTAAATGCAGCCTCACCAGCGCCCATCAATGCAGCTTCACCAGTGCCCATCCAATGCAGCCTCACCAGCACCCATTAAATGCAGCCTCACCAGCGCCCATCCAATGCAGCTTCACCAGTGCCCATCCAATGCAGCCCCACCAGCACCCATTAAATGCAGCATCTCCAGCGCCCATCAAATGCAGCCTCACCAGTAGGGATGAGCTTCAAGTTCGAGTCGAACTCATGTTCGACTCGAACAATTTGGGGTGTTCGCGGCAAATTCGAAAAGCCGCGGAACACCCTGTTAAAGTCAATGGGAGAAATCTAAAGTGCTCATTTTAAAGGCTAATATGCAAGTTATTGTCCTAAAAAGTGTTTGGGGACCCGGGTCCTGTCCCAGGGGAGTGTTTGGGGACCCGGGTGCTGTACCAGGAAACATGTATCAATGCAAAAAAAAGTTTTAAAAACGGCCATTTTTTCAGGAGCAGTGAATTTAATAATGCTAAAAGTGAAACAATAAAAGTGTAATAATACTTTACACCCCCCCCCCCCCCTAGGTACGAAATTTAAAGTCAGCATGTGAAATAGCGCATGTTTCCCGTACATAGAACTGTCCCTGCACAAAGTGTCGTTTCTGAAAGAAAAAAAGTCTTTTAAAACCGGCTTTGCGGCTCTAATGAATTGTCGGCTCTGGCAATTCAGAGATGATTCATTCATAAAAAATTAAAATAAAAGCGTGGGGGTCCCCCCAAATTCCATTACCAGGCCCTTCAGGTCTGGAATGGATATTAAGGGGAACCCTGCCGTCAATTTAAAAAAAAAAATGACGTGGGGTTCCCCCCAAATATCCATACCAGACCCTTCAGGTCTGGTGTGGATTTTAAGGGGAACTCCACCCCAAATTAAAAAAAAATGGCGTGGAGTTCCCCCAAAAATCCACACCAGACCCTTATCCGAGCACGTTAACCTGGCCGGTCGCAGAAAAGAGGCGGGGACAGAGTGCGGCCCCCCCCCTCTCCTGAACCGCACCAGGCCACATGCCCTCAACATGGGGAGGATGTCTCCATGTTGATGGGGACAAGGGCCTCATCCCCACAACCCTTGCCCGGTGGTTGTGGGGGTCTGCGGGCGGGGGGCTTATCAGAATCTGGAAGACCCCTTTAACAAAGGGGACCCCCAGATCCTGCCCCCCCCTATGTGAATTGGTAATGGGGTACACTGTACCTCTACCATTTCACGAAGGAAGTGTAAATAGTTAAAAAAAAATACACACAGACACCGTAGAAAAAATCCTTTATTAATAAAAAAAAATAAAAAATACAGCGGTGGTATTCCACTGTCGATGTGGCCCCCTGCTCCAACGTTGTCTTCTATCCAGCGACGGGTGATCAGCGGTCCGGTCCAGCGATGAGAAGATCCATCCGTCCAGAGCGCAGCAGGGGAGCTCCTCTCTCCGCTGGACACAGCCCAGCGGAATGACGCGCTGGAGCTTTGACATTACTTATATAGGGGAAGCGGCCACCCGTCACGTGACCCCGCCCCCTCTGACGCACCCTCGTACGTCACTGGGAAAGACCTGGTGTCTGTGTGTATTTTTTTAAACTATTTACACTTCCTTCGTGAAACGGTAGAGGTACAGTGTACCCCATTACCAATTCACATAGGGGGGGGGGCAGGATCTGGGGGTCCCCTTTGTTAAAGGGGTCTTCCAGATTCTGATAAGCCCCCCCGCCCGCAGACCCCCACAACCACCGGGCAAGGGTTGTGGGGATGAGGCCCTTGTCCCCATCAACATCATCCCCATGTTGAGGGCATGTGGCCTGGCGCGGTTCAGGAGAGGGGGGGGGCCGCACTCTGTCCCCCCCTCTTTTCTGCGGCTGGCCAGGTTAACGTGCTCAGATAAGGGTCTGGTGTGGATTTTTGGGGGAACTCCACGCCATTTTTTTTTTAAAGGGACATGAGACCTTCCTGATCAGGAAATGGATGGTGGCCTGGTGAAACGATGTCGGCCGATTTGGTGGGGGTGAGATGGGTGAAACCAAGCGTCTTGTAACCTGTGACACTGGTGACTATCAGAATGAGTGTTCGTTGGAACCCATGATGTACTGGGCCTACCACCGCTGGTATCTTGGGGAGCTCCTCAGAAGGTGTTTTTCGTCATGAGGCCAAAAAAGTGCAGAGTTGGAATTATGACTTTCTTTTCTATGGTTTTTGGACCATCCATGATTGGAAATAATAAGCCTTGATGTTGGACCCACCACTAGGTAATGCATCAGCACCACGCACACCCTTCTTTTTTCCCAAAAACCTTCTTTGAGAAGCTCACGGTGTGCGGTGAAATCAGAGTCCAGGAAAGGAGCCGGTACAGCCGGGCAAGCCTGAAGGGAAGGTCAGATTCCATAGGAGACATTTAAAGGCCGTCGCTCTCTTGAAAACCACCAAAAACCTCCTTCGTTTTGCCTTTTGACTCCAATGCATTTTTCCAAAATAGTAAACTTTTCCCCCAAATTTTGGCAAAGTGAAGGTAGTGGAATTTGCCCATCTCCAGCCCGCACCCACGTATGTTGTTGTGGACTCCAGGATGTGATCGGATGTGATCGGAGGCACGCTGTGCACTCTCCAGCCTTGCTGTCTCCTCCATTAGCGGGGAGCTGCATGCGAGGAAGGGCCCCGGCCTTGAAGTCTTCTAACGGATCAGAGCCGGCGCACAGAGTCCTGCTATTCCTGTCTGCCGCCCCTCATCCCTTTATTACCAATCCACCTGGGAAATATCTATAAATTAAATATTAGGCAAATGTACTTAAAGGGAAAAAGTGGGCGGGCACTGGGGGGAAGCTGACGAGATCTCCAGGATTATCCCAGCTAATGGACTCTGTCTGCTTCTCTCCGATGGTCCTTTCTACGAATTGCGTCTCGGCGGTTTTCATTAGAAGTTTCTTGTTGTGTTTTCATTAATTGAAGCCGTCTGAGATCTGAGCGCTTCTGATAGCTTTCATTCTTCTTGTAACACAAATGTTTCCTCGGCCGTGAGATAAAAGGCGCCCAATGTGGCGATTTGTGGCCCGGCCCAGGTGGCGATGTTCTGTTAGGAAGCCCAGCTGACCGTTCCCAGCGGGAAATCCAATTTCCAGTCTTAGTGGTTGGATGTCTTCTACGGCTCCGGCGGTTCCTGCCTTGTATCTGCTTCTGCTGGAGCTTGAGCCCCCCTAACTGGACGGGTAGTGCCACCTGCACCCCTTACCCCCTTCTTCTAGCTCAGTATTCCTGGTGGGATTTGTGAGGGAGTCCAGGGCTGCCAGGAGCTTCTGCTGGTTCCTTATTCCCCCGATTTTGGATTTCCCCGATTTCACCTGAGATATCCCCCAGCACTCTGACCCCTCTACACCCCAGATATCTCCCCAGCACTCTGACACCTCTACACCCCAGATATCCCCCCAGCACTCTGACCCCTCTACACCCCAGATATCCCCCCAGCACTCTGACCCCCCTACACCCCAGATATCCCCCCAGCACTCTGACCCCTCTACACCCCAGATACCCCCCCAGCACTCTGACCCCTCTACACTCCAGATATCCCCCCAGCACTCTGACCCCTCTACACCCCAGATATACCCCCAGCACTCTGACCCCTCTACACCCCAGATATCCCCCCAGCACTCTGACCCCTCTACACCCCAGATATCCCCCCAGCACTCTGACCCCTCTACACCCCAGATATCCCCCCAGCACTCTGACCTCTCTACACCCCAGATACCCCCCAGCACTATGACCCCTCTACACCCCAGATATCCCCCCAGCACTCTGACCCCTCTACACCCCAGATATCCCCCCCAGCACTCTGACCCCTCTACACCCCAGATATCCCCCCAGCACTCTGACCCCTCTACACCCCAGATATCCCCCCAGCACTCTGACCCCTCTACACCCCAGATATCCCCCCCAGCACTCTGACCCCTCTACACCCCAGATATCCCCCCCAGCACTCTGACCCCTCTACACCCCACATATCCCCCCAGCACTCTGACCCCTCTACACCCCAGATATCCCCCCAGCACTCTGACCTCTCTACACCCCAGATATCCCCCCAGCACTCTGACCCCTCTACACCCCAGATATCCCCCCCAGCACTCTGACCCCTCTACACCCCAGATATCCCCCCAGCACTCTGACCCCTCTGCATCCCAGATATCCCCCCCAGCACTCTGACCCCTCTACACCCCAGATATCCCCCAGCACTCTGACCCCTCTACACCCCAGATATCCCCCCCAGCACTCTGACCCCTCTACACCCCAGATATCCCCCCAGCGCTCTGACCCCTCTACACCCCAGATATCCCCCCAGCACTCTGATCCCTCTACACCCCAGATATCCCCCAGCACTCTGACCCCTCTACACCCCAGATATCCCCCCAGCACTCTGACCCCTCTACACCCCAGATATCCTCCCAGCACTCTGACCCCTCTACACCCCAGATATCCCCCCAGCACTCTCACCCCTCTACACCCCAGATATCCCCCCCAGCACTCTGACCCCTCTACACCCCAGATATCCCCCCCAGCACTCTGACCCCTCTACACCCCAGATATCCCCCCAGCACTCTGACCCCTCTACATCCCAGATATCCCCCCAACACTCTGACCCCTCTACACCCCAGATATCCCCCCAGCACTCTGACCCCTCTACACCCCAGATACCTCCCCAGCACTCTGACCTCTCTACATCCCAGATATCCCCCCAGCACTCTCACCCCTCTACACCCCAGATACCCCCCCAGCACTCTGACCCCTCTACACCCCAGATATCCCCCCAGCACTCTGACCCCTCTACACCCCAGATATCCCCCCAGCACTCTGACCCCTCTACACCCCAGATATCCCCCCAGCACTCTGATCCCACTACACGCCAGATATCCCCCCAGCACTCTGACCCCTCTACACCCCAGATATCCCCCCAGCACTCTGACCCCTCTACATCCCAGATATCCCCCCCAGCACTCTGACCCCTCTACACCCCAGATATCCCCCCCAGCACTCTGACCCCTCTACACCCCAGATATCCCCCCAGCACTCTGACCCCTCTACACCCCAGATATCCCCCCAGCACTCTGACCCCTCTACACCCCAGATATCCCCCCATCACTCTGACCCCTCTACACCCTAGATATCCCCCCAGCACTCTGACCCCTCTACACCCCAGATATCTCCCCAGCACTCTGACCCCTCTACACCCCAGATATCCCCCCAGCACTCTGACCCCTCTACACCCCAGATATCCCCCCAGCACTCTGACCCCTCTACACCCCAGATATCCCCCCCTGCACTCTGACCGCTCTACACCCCAGATATCCCCCCTGCACTCTGACCCCTCTACACCCCAGATATCCCCCCAGCACTCTGACCCCTCTACACCCCAGATATCCCCCCAGCACTCTGACCCCTCTACACCCCAGATATCCCCCCAGCACTCTGACCCCTCTACACCCCAGATATCCCCCCCCAGCACTCTGACCCCTCTACACCCCAGATATCCCCCCAGCACTCTGACCCCTCTACACCCCAGATATCCCCCCAGCACTCTGTCCCCTCTACACCCCATATATGCCCCCAGCACTCTGACCCCTCTACACCCCAGATATCCTCCCAGCACTCTGACCCCTCTACACCCCAGATATCCCCCCAGCACTCTGACCCCTCTACACCCCAGATATCTCCCCAGCACTCTGACCCCTCTGCACCCCAGATATCCCCCCAACACTCTGACCCCTCTACACCCCAGATATCCTCCCAGCACTCTGACCCCTCTACACCCCAGATACCCCCCCAGCACTCTGATCCCTCTACACCCCAGATATCCCCCCAGCACTCTGACCCCTCTACACCCCAGATATCCCCCCAGCACTCTGACCCCTCTACATTCCAGATATCCCCCAGCACTCTGACCCCTCTACACCCCAGATATCCCCCCAGCACTCTGACCCCTTTACACCCCACATATCCCCCCAGCACTCTGATCTCTCTACATCCCAGATATCCCCCCAGCACTCTGACCCCCTCTACACCCCAGATATCCCCCCAGCACTCTGACCCCTCTACACCCCAGATATCCTCCCAGCACTCTGATCCCTCTACACCCCAGATATCCCCCCAGCACTCTGACCCCTCTACACCCCAGATACCCCCCCAGCACTCTGACCCCTCTACACCCCAGATATCCCCCCAGCACTCTGACCCCTCTACACCCCAGATATCCCCCCAGCACTCTGTCCCCTCTACACCCCAGATATCCCCCCAGCACTCTGACCCCTCTACACCCCAGATATCCCCCCCAGCACTCTGACCCCTCTACACCCCAGATATCCCCCCAGCACTCTGACCCCTCTACATCCCAGATATCCCCCCCAGCACTCTGACCCCTCTACACCCCACATATCCCCCCTGCACTCTGACCCCTCTACACCCCAGATATCCCCCAGCACTCTGACCCCTCTACACCCCAGATATCCCCCCCAGCACTCTGACCCCTCTACACCCCAGATATCCCCCCTGCACTCTGACCCCTCTACACCCCAGATATCCCCCAGCACTCTGACCCCTCTACACCCCAGATATCCCCCCAGCACTCTGACCCCTCTACACCCCAGATACCCCCCAGCACTCTGACCCCTCTACACCCCAGATATCCCCCCAGCACTCTGACCCATCTACACCCCAGATATCCCCCCAGCACTCTGACCCCTCTACACCCCAGATATCCCCCCCTGCACTCTGACCCCTCTACACCCCAGATATCCCCCCAGCACTCTGACCCCTCTACACCCCAGATATCCCCCCAGCACTCTGACCCCTCTACACCCCAGATATCCCCCCAGCACTCTGACCCCTCTACACCCCAGATACCCCCCAGCACTCTGACCCCTCTACACCCCAGATATCCCCCCAGCACTCTGACCCATCTACACCCCAGATATCCCCCCAGCACTCTGACCCCTCTACACCCCAGATATCCCCCCCTGCACTCTGACCCCTCTACACCCCAGATATCCCCCCAGCACTCTGACCCCTCTACACCCCATATACCCCCCAGCACTCTGACCCCTCTACACCCCAGATATCCCCCCAGCACTCTGACCCCTCTACACCCCAGATATCCCCCCAACACTCTGACCCCTCTACACCCCAGATATCCCCCCAGCACTCTGACCCCTCTACACCCCAGATATCCCCCCAGCACTCTGACCCCTCTACACCCCAGATATCCCCCCAGCACTCTGACCCCTCTACACCCCAGATACCCCCCCAGCACTCTGACCCCTCTACACCCCAGATATCCCCCCAGCACTCTGACCCCTCTACACCCCAGATATCCCCCCCAGCACTCTGACCCCTCTACACCCCAGATATCCCCCCCAGCACTCTGACCCCTCTACACCCCAGATATCCCCCCCAGCACTCTGACCCCCTCTACACCCCAGATATCCCCCCAGCACTCTGACCCCTCTACACCCCAGATATCCCCCCAGCACTCTGACCCCTCTACACCCCAGATATCCCCCCCCAGCACTCTGACCCCTCTACATCCCAGATATCCCCCCAGCACTCTGACCCCTCTACACCCCAGATATCCCCCCAGCACTCTGATCCCTCTACACCCCAGATATCCCCCCAGCACTCTGATCCCTCTACACCCCAGATATCCCCCCAGCACTCTGACCTCTCTACACCCCAGATATCCCCCCAGCACTCTGACCCCTCTACACCCCAGATATCCCCCCATCACTCTGACCCCTCTACACCCCAGATATCCCCCCCAGCACTCTGACCCCTCTACACCCCAGATACCCCCTACCTCCTACCTACTTGATTTCTGTTTACCTGCACTCTCTCCATTGTAGGGGCCCCAGAGCATTACTTTGCCCAGGGGCCCATGATGCTATTAAGATGGCCCTGCCCATAGACTTCGGGCTTGTTTAGATGGGCAACACCCCTTGCTGCCCCTTTTGAAAAATGATCGGTTTTAACCGGCTGCCTTAACCACTTGGCGACCGCCTCCTGCATATATACGTCGGCAGAATGGCGCGGCCGCGCAAAGTAACGTATATTTTTACGCTACTTTGAATTTCGCCCCTGCCGCGAGCTCTGTGACCGTGCCCGCGGGATCTGCAGACTCGATGTCCGCTGGTGTACTGCGATCGTGTCACGGAGCGGCAGAACGGGGAGAGGCCAATGTAAACAAATCATCTCCCTGTTCTGCCTAGTGACAGGACACTGATCGTCTGTTCCCTGTCATCGGGAACAGCGATAAATGTCGTGTTACAGTAAGCCACGCCCCCTAACAGTTAGAATCACTACCTAGGACACACCTAGCCCCTTCCTCGCCCCCCTAGTGGTTAACCTTTTTCATGCCAGTGGCATTTACACAGTAATCAGGGCAGTAAATCACTCTATTTTTGTTTATAGCGCAAAAAATAAAAACCGCAGAGGTGATCAAATACCACCAAAAGAAAACTCTATTTGTGGGGAAAAAAAAGACGCCAATTTTGTTTGGGAGCCACGTCGCACGACCGCGCAATTGTCAGTTAAAGCGACGCAGTGCCGAATAACAAAAAGTGTCCCGAGTCATTGGGCAGCCAAATCCTCCGGGGGGTGAAGTGGTTACCACAACGCACATAAGTCGGTCACGTAACACAAAAAAAGGTAAATGGGCCCTAAAAGGCCACACATGACTCCATTAGCGAGGGGGGGGGGGGTATTAAAAATACATTTGGCCCAACGCACGTCCCTGGAGGGGGAGGGATTTGTGTAACCGGTGCGCACGCGGTCGTGAAATATCCATATTTTCAGCAAAAAATAACACTCATTCATATCCATTAGTGGCTCTATGCATATTTCATTCCGCATTTGTTCTGCGCAATCTGGAATCTCTGCCAAGGCGTCCCCCGCGCCGAACGCGTCATCCACACTACAACCTTGGTTTGAGAGTAACTTGGTTTGAGAGCGTTTTGCAAGACAGGCAAAAATGTTTTAATACATTTTGCCTTGATATACAAGCGATGTATTGATATACAAGCGATGTCTTGATATACAAGCGATGTCTTGGTATACAAGCGATGTCTTGATATACAAGCGATGTCTTGATATACAAGCGATGTCTTAGTATACAAGCGATGTCTTGATATACAAGCGATGTCTTGATATACAAGCAATGTCTTGATATACAAGCGTTGTCTTGATATACAAGCGATGTCTTGGTATACAAGCGATGTCTTGATATACAAGCGATGTCTTGGTATACAAGCGATGTCTTGATATACAAGCAATGTCTTGATATACAAGCGTTGTCTTGATATACAAGCGATGTCTTGATATACAAGCGATGTCTTGATATACAAGCGATGTCTTGATGTACAAGCGATGTCTTGGTATACAAGCGATGTCTTGATATACAAGCGATGTCTTGATGTGCAAGCGATGTCTTGATATACAAGCAATGTCTTGATATACAAGCAATGTCTTGATATAAGAGTAGAGTCATGTCACCACTGAGTATAAAAGAGAAGAGAGGCTCCTCCTCTAAGTGTAGCGATATGGTTACATGTAATGAAGGGACAACTTTTAGCAACTTATTGCTACACTTAGAGGCGGAGCCTCTCTTCTCTTTTTATACTCTGTAAAAAAAATGCTTTGATATACAAGCGCTTTGGATTACAAGCATGTTTCTGGAACGCATTATCCTCGCAATCCGAGGTTTTCCTGTATAGGAGCGCGTCTAAGGGGGCGGCGGGGAGCGTCTCCCCCACCCCCCCTCAGGAGGGGTCTTCTCCCGGATTGATAAATACGTTTGTTGCGTCTTCATGTTATGAGAGATAATATCTGAGTAACGATTTCTTCCTCTCCTTCGGCCTTTAATGTCAAACAGATTAGGATTGTTTTATGGAAACGCCTTCCCTACGCGTTGCGTTCTCCCCCCCCCTTCTCATAGATAGATCGTGATTATTATTACCACGGTGCCCCCCCCCCCTCCCCCGTCCCCCGGGGGCCGCAGGAAAAATGAACCTGTCACATTAAAGGTCAACATGGAGCCAATGGATTTGATGTAACTGAACGTTTTTCTAATGAATTCAATTGCAAAGCCACAAAATCTGCATCTGAGATGCGAAAATTACCGAAAAAAAGGCGACTTTATCACCGCCGATCGGCAAACGGTCCCCCGGTAGAGCAGGAGAGGGTTCAGAGAGGGCGCTGACCATGTGACTTCCAGATATCGCTCCTGAAGTATTGTAGCGCTGCCCCCGCGGGAGCTGCTTGAATATTTGTCCCCGGGTCTCCCACAGATGAATCCACAGCCAGTTACACAGTATTTTCTCACAGCCAGGTGCACAGAACTCTTCCGCTCGTTGCCTCCAATCACCAGTCCGGGGGATTTGTTTTTGTGTTTTATTTGGAGAACTCGGATAGGAGAAGGGAATCAGGAGGATACTCCAAATTACCAATTCCGTCCATTGTGGGCGCATGGGCGCCGCCTCCCCCGATCCACGGCCACCGCCCTCCATTGCCAAGAGCCCGGCCCCTTTCAGGATGACGGTCGCATGAATTCCTGTGGCGGGGGTGGGCGGGGGGGTTTGTTTTTGAAGCACCGGATTAGAGCGAGAGGCTCTAATAGGCTTCAAAGTAGGGTGGACTCGGGGGGCGCAGAGCATTGTGTCTGGAGCCCACCCAGTTGTGTTGCAACAGCGGAAGTAAGGAGGAGAAGACACGGGAGCAGAGCACTGCCCGATGGGCGCCGCAGCCTGATGTCCGCCGCTGACCCGAACCCCACTGCTGACCGATGTGCCCACCCATGCCCGATCCCCGCCGCGACCGATGTGCCTGCCAATTCCCCCGATCCCTGCTGTTGCCTGAAGTGCCCACCGATGCCCCATCCCCACCACTGCCCAATGTGCCTACCCATGCTCTATCCCCTCCACTGCCCAATGTGCCCACCGATGCCGAACCCCTCCACTGCCCAATGTGCCCGCCAATGCCGGATCCCCACCATGACCGATGTGCCTGCCAATGCCTCGATCCCCACCACTGCTCAATGTGCCCGCCGATCCCCACTGCGAACCATTGTGCCTGCCAATGCTCCGATCCCCGCCACTGCCCAATGGGCCCACGATGCCCCCCTGCTGCTGCCCGATCTGCCCAACGATGCCCGATTCCCTCCACTGCCCAATGTGCCCACCGATGCCTGATTCCCACCATGACCGATGTGCCTGCAAATTACCCCGATCCCTGCTGTTGCCCGAAGTGCCCACCGATGCCCCATCCCCACCACGACCGATGTGCCTGCTGATGCCCCAATCCCCACCACTGCCCAATGTGCCCACCCATGCTCTATCCCCTCCACTGCCCAATGTGCCCAGCGATGCTGAACCCCTCCACTACCCAATGTGCCCACCCATGCTCGATCCCCTCCACTGCCCAATGTGCCCACCGATGCCGAACCCCTCCACTGCCCAATGTGCCCGCCAATGCCGGATCCCCACCATGACCGATGGGCCTGCCAATGCCCCGATCCCCACCTCGACTGATGTGCCTGCCGATGCCCCGATCCCCACCACTGCCCAATGTGCCCGCCGTTGCCCAATGCCCACCATGATCGATCCCCGCCGATGCCTGATGTACCTGCCTTCAAGATGGGGTAAGTTCCGCTGGACTGGCAGGAAGCAAGAGGGGAGGGGTTTTGAGGTGCTGCAGGGGGGGGGGGGTTGTTTGCCACTCCCCCCCAAACAAATAACCCCCACTGAACTATTCACAGGTGAGGATAACTCTCTGTAGAACTGTGGAGTCGATTATTTTGAAGGACCACCGATGCCCTGATCCCCGCCGCTGCCCAATGTGCCCGCCAATGCCGATACCCGCCGCTGCCCAATGTGCCAGTCCATGCCTGATACCCGCCGCTGCCCAATGTGCCCGCCAATGCCGATACCCGCCGCTGCCCAATGTGCCAGTCCATACCTGATACCCGCCGCTGCCCAATGTGCCCGGCAATGCCCGATACCTGCCGCTGCCCAATGTGCCCGATACCTGCCGCTGGATACCTGCCGCTGCCCAATGTGCCTACCAATGCCGATACCCGCCGCTGCCCAATGTGCCCGGCAATGCCCGATACCCGTCGCTGTCCAATGTGCCCGATACCTGCCGCTGCCTTAATATGCTCGATACCTGCCGCTGCCCAATGTGCCCGCCAATGCCCGATACCCGCCACTGCCCAATGTGCCTGCCAATGCCCGATACCCGCCGCTGTCCAATGTGGCAGACAATGCCGATCTCCGCCATGACCAATGTGCCCACCAATGCCCGATACCCGCCACTGACCAATGTGCCCGCCAATGCCCGATACCCGCCGCTGTCCAATGTGGCAGACAATGCCAATCCCGGCGCTGCCCAATGTGCCCACCAATGCCCGATACCCGCCGCTGTCCAATGTGCCAGACAATGCTGATCCCCGCCATGACCAATGTGCCCACCAATGCCCGATCTCCACCGCTGCCCAAGGTGGCAGCCGATGCCGATCCCCGCTGCTGCCCACCAATGTCCTAACCCCGCCGCTGCCTGATGCGCACGCCTCCTAGATGGGGTAAGTGCCGATGGACTGGCAGAGAGCAAGAGGGGGAAGGTGGGGGGGTTTGAGGTGCCACAGGGGGGGGGGGGGGGGGTTGTTTGCCGCCACGGGTCGCCACAGGTGAGGATAACTCTCTCAGAGGAAATCTCCGGGTTCAATATGCGATCTCCCAATCGGAACGATTAGAATTCCGTCCAATCAATGCCACTAATCAATCATTTTCCACCCATTCAGTTTGATCGAATCTGATCGAAATCGATCGGAAGAGAAGTTCTGTCTATTCGATGGAATCGCACATCGATCAGTTAATAAAATCGCAGCCGATGGCGGACACGTCCCGCCGGACACCGCGCATGCGTTTGGCGGCTGAAGATGGGGATTGCGGTGATTTGTCGCCCCCCCCAGCTGTCAGGAGGTCGCGGCGGCAGATTTATGGGCCGTCTCTCGGCGTTTGTTTTCCTTTCAAGAGACTGAAAACCCGAGAAAGTCAAATACTTCATAATTATCTGAGCGCCGCGCTCCCTGCGGCCGCACCGACCGCCATCCATCTCTGCCCTGTAAGCCATGGAGCTTTACAGAACAGCCCACCGGCGTCCACGCTACCCGACTCGCCAAACTCCGCCCCCTCCTGACCTCTTCCTGGATGATGGATGGAGAGCCGGGGCCTGAGTCTCACTTCTCTGGCTTCACAGCTGCCGGCCCTTCATAACATCGCAAAGAGATACAAATTATCAATCGAAATGTTCCCGAGATCTCTGAACAGCGCTGCGGTATATGTCAGAGCTACAAATATATAATAATAATAGACTGTGGGGGAGGGGACATTAGAGTGTAAGCTCCTCTGTACAGAGACTGATGTGATGTGGGGGGGGGAGGGGACATTAGAGTGTAAGCTCCTCTGTACAGAGACTGATGTGACTGTGGGGGGAGGGGACATTAGAGTGTAAGCTCCTCTGTACAGAGACTGATGTGATGTGTGGGGGGACATTAGAGTGTAAGCTCCTCTGTACAGAGACTGATGTGATGTGTGGGGGGAGGGGACATTAGAGTGTAAGCTCCTCTGTACAGAGACTGATGTTACTGTGTGGGGGGAGGGGACATTAGAGTGTAAGCTCCTCTGTACAGAGACTGATGTGATGTGTGGGGGGAGGGGACATTAGAGTGTAAGCTCCTCTGTAGAGAGACTGATGTGACTGTGGGGGGAGGGGACATTAGAGTGTAAGCTCCTCTGTACAGAGACTGATGTGACTGTGGGGGGAGGGGACATTAGAGTGTAAGCTCCTCTGTACAGAGACTGATGTGACTGTGGGGGGAGGGGACATTAGAGTGTAAGCTCCTCTGTACAGAGACTGATGTGATGTGTGGGGGGGAGGGGACATTAGCGTGTAAGCTCCTCTGTACAGAGACTGATGTGACTGTGGGGGGAGGGGACATTAGAGTGTAAGCTCCTCTGTACAGAGACGGATGTGATGTGGGGGGAGGGGACATTAGAGTGTAAGCTCCTCTGTACAGAGACTGATGTGACTGTGTGGGGGGAGGGGACATTAGAGTGTAAGCTCCTCTGTACAGAGACTGATGTGATGTGGGGGGGAGAGGACATTAGAGTGTAAGCTCCTCTGTACAGAGACGGATGTGATGTGGGGGGAGGGGACATTAGAGTGTAAGCTCCTCTGTACAGAGACTGATGTGATGTGGGGGGAGGGGACATTAGAGTGTAAGCTCCTCTGTACAGAGACTGATGTGACTGTGGGGGGGAGGGGACATTAGAGTGTAAGCTCCTCTGTACAGAGACTGATGTGACTGTGGGGGGAGGGGACATTAGAGTGTAAGCTCCTCTGTACAGAGACTGATGTGACTGTGGGGGAGGGGACATTAGAGTGTAAGCTCCTCTGTACAGAGACTGATGTGACTGTGGGGGGAGGGGACATTAGAGTGTAAGCTCCTCTGTACAGAGACTGATGTGACTGTGGGGGGGAGGGGACATTAGAGTGTAAGCTCCTCTGTACAGAGACTGATGTGATGTGGGGGGGAGGGGACATTAGAGTGTAAGCTCCTCTGTACAGAGACTGATGTGATGTGTGGGGGGGGGGGACATTAGAGTGTAAGCTCCTCTGTACAGAGACTGATGTGACTGTGGGGGGGAGGGGACATTAGAGTGTAAGCTCCTCTGTACAGAGACTGATGTGACTGTGGGGGGAGGGGACATTAGAGTGTAAGCTCCTCTGTACAGAGACTGATGTGATGTGGGGGAGGGGACATTAGAGTGTAAGCTCCTCTGTACAGAGACTGATGTGTGGGGGGGGAGGGGACATTAGAGTGTAAGCTCCTCTGTACAGAGACTGATGTGACTGTGGGGGGAGGGGACATTAGAGTGTAAGCTCCTCTGTACAGAGACTGATGTGATGTGGGGGGGAGGGGACATTAGAGTGTAAGCTCCTCTGTACAGAGACTGATGTGATGTGGGGGAGGGGACATTAGAGTGTAAGCTCCTCTGTACAGAGACTGATGTGACTGTGGGGGGAGGGGACATTAGAGTGTAAGCTCCTCTGTACAGAGACTGATGTGACTGTGGGGGGGGGAGGGGACATTAGAGTGTAAGCTCCTCTGTACAGAGACTGATGTGACTGTGGGGGGGAGGGGACATTAGAGTGTAAGCTCCTCTGTACAGAGACTGATGTGACTGTGGGGGGAGGGGACATTAGAGTGTAAGCTCCTCTGTACAGAGACTGATGTGACTGTGTGGGGGGAGGGGACATTAGAGTGTAAGCTCCTCTGTACAGAGACTGATGTGATGTGTGGGGGAGGGGACATTAGAGTGTAAGCTCCTCTGTACAGAGACTGATGTGATGTGTGGGGGAGGGGACATTAGAGTGTAAGCTCCTCTGTACAGAGACTGATGTGACTGTGGGGGGGAGGGGACATTAGAGTGTAAGCTCCTCTGTACAGAGACTGATGTGACTGTGGGGGAGGGGACATTAGAGTGTAAGCTCCTCTGTACAGAGACTGATGTGATGTGGGGGGAGGGGACATTAGAGTGTAAGCTCCTCTGTACAGAGACTGATGTGACTGTGGGGGAGGGGACATTAGAGTGTAAGCTCCTCTGTACAGAGACTGATGTGATGTGGGGGGAGGGGACATTAGAGTGTAAGCTCCTCTGTACAGAGACTGATGTGTGTGGGGGGGAGGGGACATTAGAGTGTAAGCTCCTCTGTACAGAGACTGATGTGATGTGGGGGGAGGGGACATTAGAGTGTAAGCTCCTCTGTACAGAGACTGATGTGACTGTGGGGGGGCGGACATTACAGTGTAAGCTCCTCTGTACAGAGACTGATGTGATGTGGGGGGAGGGGACATTAGAGTGTAAGCTCCTCTGTACAGAGACTGATGTGACTGTGGGGGGAGGGGACATTAGAGTGTAAGCTCCTCTGTACAGAGACTGATGTGACTGTGGGGGGAGGGGACATTAGAGTGTAAGCTCCTCTGTACAGAGACTGATGTGACTGTGGGGGGAGGGGACATTAGAGTGTAAGCTCCTCTGTACAGAGACTGATGTGACTGTGGGGGGAGGGGACATTAGAGTGTAAGCTCCTCTGTACAGAGACTGATGTGATGTGGGGGGGGGGGGGGGAGGGGACATTAGAGTGTAAGCTCCTCTGTACAGAGACTGATGTGATGTGGGGGGAGGGGACATTAGAGTGTAAGCTCCTCTGTACAGAGACTGATGTGACTGTGGGGGGGCGGACATTACAGTGTAAGCTCCTCTGTACAGAGACTGATGTGACTGTGGGGGGGGGGGCCATTAGAGTGTAAGCTCCTCTGTACAGAGACTGATGTGATGTGGGGGGGAGGGGACATTAGAGTGTAAGCTCCTCTGTACAGAGACTGATGTGATGTGGGGGGAGGGGACATTAGAGTGTAAGCTCCTCTGTACAGAGACTGATGTGACTGTGGGGGGGCGGACATTAGAGTGTAAGCTCCTCTGTACAGAGACTGATGTGATGTGGGGGAGGGGACATTAGAGTGTAAGCTCCTCTGTGCAGAGACTGATGTGATGTTGGGGGGGAGGGGACATTAGAGTGTAAGCTCCTCTGTGCAGAGACTGATGTGACTGTGGGGGGAGGGGACATTAGAGTGTAAGCTCCTCTGTACAGAGACTGATGTGACTGTGGGGGAGGGGACATTAGAGTGTAAGCTCCTCTGTACAGAGACTGATGTGACTGTGGGGGGAGGGGACATTAGAGTGTAAGCTCCTCTGTACAGAGACTGATGTGATGTGGGGGGAGGGGACATTAGAGTGTAAGCTCCTCTGTACAGAGACTGATGTGATGTGGGGGGAGGGGACATTAGAGTGTAAGCTCCTCTGTACAGAGACTGATGTGACTGTGGGGGGGAGGGGACATTAGAGTGTAAGCTCCTCTGTACAGAGACTGATGTGATGTGGGGGGAGGGGACATTAGAGTGTAAGCTCCTCTGGTACAGAGACTGATGTGACTGTGGGGGGGAGGGGACATTAGAGTGTAAGCTCCTCTGTACAGAGACTGATGTGACTGTGGGGGAGGGGACATTAGAGTGTAAGCTCCTCTGTACAGAGACTGATGTGATGTGGGGGGAGGGGACATTAGAGTGTAAGCTCCTCTGTACAGAGACTGATGTGATGTGTGGGGGGGAGGGGACATTAGAGTGTAAGCTCCTCTGTACAGAGACTGATGTGATGTTGGGGGGGAGGGGACATTAGAGTGTAAGCTCCTCTGTACAGAGACTGATGTGATGTGGGGGGGAGGGGACATTAGAGTGTAAGCTCCTCTGTACAGAGACTGATGTGATGTGGGGGAGGAGGGGACATTAGAGTGTAAGCTCCTCTGTACAGAGACTGATGTGATGTTGGGGGGGAGGGGACATTAGAGTGTAAGCTCCTCTGTACAGAGACTGATGTGATGTGGGGGGGAGGGGACATTAGAGTGTAAGCTCCTCTGTACAGAGACTGATGTGACTGTGGGGGGGGAGGGGACATTAGAGTGTAAGCTCCTCTGTACAGAGACTGATGTGATGTGGGGGGAGGGGACATTAGAGTGTAAGCTCCTCTGTACAGAGACTGATGTGACTGTGGGGGGAGGGGACATTAGAGTGTAAGCTCCTCTGTACAGAGACTGATGTGATGTGGGGGGGGGGGGGGGAGGGGACATTAGAGTGTAAGCTCCTCTGTACAGAGACTGATGTGATGTGGGGGGAGGGGACATTAGAGTGTAAGCTCCTCTGTACAGAGACTGATGTGACTGTGGGGGGGCGGACATTACAGTGTAAGCTCCTCTGTACAGAGACTGATGTGACTGTGGGGGGGGGGGACATTAGAGTGTAAGCTCCTCTGTACAGAGACTGATGTGATGTGGGGGGGAGGGGACATTAGAGTGTAAGCTCCTCTGTACAGAGACTGATGTGATGTGGGGGGAGGGGACATTAGAGTGTAAGCTCCTCTGTACAGAGACTGATGTGACTGTGGGGGGGCGGACATTAGAGTGTAAGCTCCTCTGTACAGAGACTGATGTGATGTGGGGGAGGGGACATTAGAGTGTAAGCTCCTCTGTGCAGAGACTGATGTGATGTTGGGGGGGAGGGGACATTAGAGTGTAAGCTCCTCTGTGCAGAGACTGATGTGACTGTGGGGGGAGGGGACATTAGAGTGTAAGCTCCTCTGTACAGAGACTGATGTGACTGTGGGGGAGGGGACATTAGAGTGTAAGCTCCTCTGTACAGAGACTGATGTGACTGTGGGGGGAGGGGACATTAGAGTGTAAGCTCCTCTGTACAGAGACTGATGTGATGTGGGGGGAGGGGACATTAGAGTGTAAGCTCCTCTGTACAGAGACTGATGTGATGTGGGGGGAGGGGACATTAGAGTGTAAGCTCCTCTGTACAGAGACTGATGTGACTGTGGGGGGGAGGGGACATTAGAGTGTAAGCTCCTCTGTACAGAGACTGATGTGATGTGGGGGGAGGGGACATTAGAGTGTAAGCTCCTCTGGTACAGAGACTGATGTGACTGTGGGGGGAGGGGACATTAGAGTGTAAGCTCCTCTGTACAGAGACTGATGTGATGTGGGGGGAGGGGACATTAGAGTGTAAGCTCCTCTGTACAGAGACTGATGTGACTGTGGGGGAGGGGACATTAGAGTGTAAGCTCCTCTGTACAGAGACTGATGTGACTGTGGGGGGAGGGGACATTAGAGTGTAAGCTCCTCTGTACAGAGACTGATGTGACTGTGGGGGAGGGGACATTAGAGTGTAAGCTCCTCTGTACAGAGACTGATGTGATGTGGGGGGAGGGGACATTAGAGTGTAAGCTCCTCTGTACAGAGACTGATGTGATGTGTGGGGGGGAGGGGACATTAGAGTGTAAGCTCCTCTGTACAGAGACTGATGTGATGTTGGGGGGGAGGGGACATTAGAGTGTAAGCTCCTCTGTACAGAGACTGATGTGATGTGGGGGGGAGGGGACATTAGAGTGTAAGCTCCTCTGTACAGAGACTGATGTGATGTGGGGGAGGAGGGGACATTAGAGTGTAAGCTCCTCTGTACAGAGACTGATGTGATGTTGGGGGGGAGGGGACATTAGAGTGTAAGCTCCTCTGTACAGAGACTGATGTGATGTGGGGGGGAGGGGACATTAGAGTGTAAGCTCCTCTGTACAGAGACTGATGTGACTGTGGGGGGAGGGGACATTAGAGTGTAAGCTCCTCTGTACAGAGACTGATGTGACTGTGGGGGGGAGGGGACATTAGAGTGTAAGCTCCTCTGTACAGAGACTGATGTGACTGTGGGGGGGAGGGGACATTAGAGTGTAAGCTCCTCTGTACAGAGACTGATGTGACTGTGGGGGGGAGGGGACATTAGAGTGTAAGCTCCTCTGTACAGAGACTGATGTGACTGTGGGGGAGGGGACATTAGAGTGTAAGCTCCTCTGTACAGAGACTGATGTGACTGTGGGGGGAGGGGACATTAGAGTGTAAGCTCCTCTGTACAGAGACTGATGTGATGTGGGGGGAGGGGACATTAGAGTGTAAGCTCCTCTGTACAGAGACTGATGTGATGTGGGGGGGAGGGGACATTAGAGTGTAAGCTCCTCTGTACAGAGACTGATGTGACTGTGTGAGGGGAGGGGACATTAGAGTGTAAGCTCCTCTGTACAGAGACTGATGTGATGTGGGGGGGAGGGGACATTAGAGTGTAAGCTCCTCTGTACAGAGACTGATGTGATGTGGGGGGGAGGGGACATTAGAGTGTAAGCTCCTCTGTACAGAGACTGATGTGACTGTGGGGGGAGGGGACATTAGAGTGTAAGCTCCTCTGTGCAGAGACTGATGTGACTGTGGGGGGGGAGGGGACATTAGAGTGTAAGCTCCTCTGTACAGAGACTGATGTGACTGTGGGGGGGAGGGGACATTAGAGTGTAAGCTCCTCTGTACAGAGACTGATGTGACTGTGGGGGGGAGGGGACATTAGAGTGTAAGCTCCTCTGTACAGAGACTGATGTGACTGTGGGGGAGGGGACATTAGAGTGTAAGCTCCTCTGTACAGAGACTGATGTGACTGTGGGGGGAGGGGACATTAGAGTGTAAGCTCCTCTGTACAGAGACTGATGTGACTGTGGGGGGAGGGGACATTAGAGTGTAAGCTCCTCTGTACAGAGACTGATGTGATGTGGGGGGAGGGGACATTAGAGTGTAAGCTCCTCTGTACAGAGACTGATGTGATGTGGGGGGGAGGGGACATTAGAGTGTAAGCTCCTCTGTACAGAGACTGATGTGACTGTGTGAGGGGAGGGGACATTAGAGTGTAAGCTCCTCTGTACAGAGACTGATGTGATGTGGGGGGGAGGGGACATTAGAGTGTAAGCTCCTCTGTACAGAGACTGATGTGATGTGGGGGGGAGGGGACATTAGAGTGTAAGCTCCTCTGTACAGAGACTGATGTGACTGTGGGGGGAGGGGACATTAGAGTGTAAGCTCCTCTGTGCAGAGACTGATGTGACTGTGGGGGGGGAGGGGACATTAGAGTGTAAGCTCCTCTGTACAGAGACTGATGTGATGTGGGGGGAGGGGACATTAGAGTGTAAGCTCCTCTGTACAGAGACTGATGTGACTGTGGGGGGGGGGGACATTAGAGTGTAAGCTCCTCTGTACAGAGACTGATGTGATGTGGGGGGAGGGGACATTAGAGTGTAAGCTCCTCTGTACAGAGACTGATGTGACTGTGGGAGGGAGGGGACATTAGAGTGTAAGCTCCTCTGTACAGAGACTGATGTGACTGTGGGGGGGAGGGGGCATTAGAGTGTAAGCTCCTCTGTACAGAGACTGATGTGACTGTGGGGGGAGGGGACATTAGAGTGTAAGCTCCTCTGTACAGAGACTGATGTGACTGTGGGGGGGAGGGGACATTAGAGTGTAAGCTCCTCTGTGCAGAGACTGATGTGACTGTGGGGGGGGAGGGGACATTAGAGTGTAAGCTCCTCTGTACAGAGATTGATGTGATGTGGGGGGAGGGGACATTAGAGTGTAAGCTCCTCTGTACAGAGACTGATGTGATGTGGGGGGAGGGGACATTAGAGTGTAAGCTCCTCTGTACAGAGACTGATGTGATGTGGGGGGAGGGGACATTAGAGTGTAAGCTCCTCTGTACAGAGACTGAAGTGATGTGGGGGGAGGGGACATTAGAGTGTAAGCTCCTCTGTACAGAGACTGATGTGATGTGGGGGGAGGGGACATTAGAGTGTAAGCTCCTCTGTACAGAGACTGATGTGATGTGGGGGGGAGGGGACATTAGAGTGTAAGCTCCTCTGTACAGAGACTGATGTGACTGTGGGGGGGGAGGGGACATTAGAGTGTAAGCTCCTCTGTACAGAGACTGATGTGATGTGGGGGGAGGGGACATTTGAGTGTAAGCTCCTCTGTACAGAGACTGATGTGACTGTGGGGGGAGGGGACATTAGAGTGTAAGCTCCTCTGTACAGAGACTGATGTGACTGTGGGGGAGGGGACATTAGAGTGTAAGCTCCTCCTATATAAAATGTATGAAGTATATTGAGGATGCAGGTAAGGGACACGGACACCTGGCAGAGGTTCTAACCCTCCCCCACTCTTTATTTAAATCTTCAGAAATGACTTTTTCTTGGAGTTCCTTTAAGGACACAATTATTTTTTTGTGATTTATTTTTTATTCCAACAATAAGTTTAATAAGAAAAACATGTTTTGCACGGAGTGACGGCACAATGGAGGAGTTCGGTGCGCGGAGCGGGGGATGGGGACTGCGCTGTTGTTTTTTTTTTAGAATATAAAAATAGAAATTTGTAAGATCCGCACAAATCTTCGAAGGACATTTTTTCGGCCAGAAGAGGATTCTGGGAGGAGCTGAAACTGGCGGGTTTTGTGTCTTTGTTTTCATTGGATGAGGGAGTAGTGAAGCCAGAGAGCGGAAATCATAGATTGACTCTATGGGCGGGGCGGGGGGGGTGAGGGGGCGGGGTCAGGATATGAGCAAAATTCAAAAAATGGGTACGAAAGATGGAACAATGGCGAATTCGGGTGAGCGGTAATGTAGCCGGGTGATTGGCTAAGAATGAAGAGTGAGAGAGACACTGGCCCGGATTCAGAAAGAATTGCGCTCTATTTGCAGAGGCGCAGGGCAACGATTTTGCCCTGCGCCCCCGCAAATATTTTGCGCTGCCCTCGATTCACGGAGCAGTAGCTCCGTAAATTGCGAGGGCGCGCCGGCAAAATTGCCCGGCGTAAGCGCGCGCAATGTAAATGATCCCGCCGGGGGCGGGAATCATTTAAATTAGGCGCGCTCCCGCGCCGAGCGTAGAGCGCATGCTCCGTCGGGAAACTTTCCCGACGTGCATTGCGGCAAATGACGTCGCAAGGACGTCATTTGCTTCAAAGTGAACGTGAATGGCGTCCAGCGCCATTCACGATTCACTTATGCAAACGACGTAAAATTCGAACGTCGCGACGCGGGAACGCAGGGTATAGTTTAGCATTGGCTGCCCCTGCTATTAGAAGGGGCAGCCTTACGCTAAACACGCCGTACGGAAACGACGTAACTTGCGTACGCAGGGGGCGCGTAACGTTGTGAATCGGCGTAAGTATGCAATTTGCATACTATACACTGAGCACAATGGGAGCGCCCCCTAGCGGTCATCGCAAGAATGCAGCCTAAGATATGCGGGCATAAGAGCCTTATGCCACGCAGATTTTAGGCTGCAGTCGGCGTAACGAGTTCTCTGAATCAGGAGAACTCGTTACGCCGGCGCCAGTCAGCAATTGCGCTGCGTAACTATGGTTACGCAGGCGCAATTGCTTACTGAATCTGGGCCACTGTCTGCAGCTGCTCTGTATCTACTGCCCTGCGGTACTGAACTGGCTTTATCAGCCAGAAGAGGGAGCTGCTGAGCAGGAAGATTTCAATTGACTGAGTCAGGCAGCAGTGCACTGTGGGAACTGTAGTCCTAAGGAGAGAGACTGTAACGAAGGGCATTTGAACTACATTGCCCAGAGAGGAGATTGCCGGGGGGGGAGGGGGGGCTGCATTTTCCTGGGCTGTAATATCGCTGGGACTGGTGACCAGGGCAGGACTTAGGACTTAGAGTGGTGGGGGCCCCACCGCAGAGAAGCGGGGGGGATGGGTTTTTACCGCCGACCGATCATAGTTGTTGAGGGGGGGCTGTATCCGCCGACCGGCCTATTGAAGTTGTTGAGGGGGGGGGCAGTGCGCCGACCGATCATACTTCTTGAAGTTGTTGAGCGGGGGCAGCCGCTGGACGGAGGGCCGCCTTCGGTAATTTTGGGGCCCCTTACACAGCTGCAGTGAAGGGGCCCCCTGGAGCATTGAAGTTGTTGAGCGGGGTGGCTGCCGAGTATTACATCAATCCACATTGAGTGGGGGGGGGGGGCCGAAATTGCCGCAAACGGGGGATTGCCGCGATTGTGCCAGGAAATTGCAGAAGGAGGTTGCCGTGAAATTGCGGGAGGGTGTTGCTGTGATTGCCGCGAACGGGGGGGTTGCTGCGATTGGGCCCGGGGCCCCGTCAAGCCCAATGGTAAGTCTGGCCCTGCTGGTGAGCTTCTGCTGTAAGGATTTACTATCTGCTGCTAGAGAGACTCAGGGCTAGATTCAGGAACAACATACGGCGGCGTATCTCCAGATACGCCGCCGTAATTTCAAATCTACGCCGTCGTATCTTTACGCCGATTCTCCAAGGCAGATACGTTGAAAAAAATAGGCTTCCTCCACCGACGTAACTTCAATACGGCGGCGTATAATTGTGTGCAATTTTACGCTGGCCGCTAGGTGGCGCTTCCGTTGTTTTTGGCGTAGAATATGCAAATGACCTAGATACGCCGATTCACAAATGTACGTACGCCCGGCTCAATTTAGTTACGTCGTTTACGTTAGGCTATTAGGAGGCTCAGCCAATGTTAAGTATGGACGTCGTTCCCGCTTCAAATTTTGAATTGTTTACGTCGTTTGCGTAAGTCGTTTGCGAATAGGGCTGGACGTAATTTACGTTCACGTCGAAAGCAATGACGATTTGCGGCGGAATTTTGAGCATGCGCACTGGGATTCTTTCACGAACGGCGTGAAATACGCGGGGTCACCATTAATTTAAATAAAACACGCCCCCTCATCATCATTTGAATTAGGCGCGGTTACGCCGGCCCCATTTACGCTACGCCGACGTAAGTTAGGAGGCAAGTGCTTTGTGAATACAGCACTTGCCTCTCTAACTTACGGCGGCGTAGCGTAAATACGATACGCTGCGCCGCCGTAACAATGCGCGGCTCTACCTGAATCTAGCCCTCAGTCCTTAAGGAACTGACCATACAACCATTTAGTATTCTTTCTGCTGCCCCCAAGCGGGACTGGGATTATTCTTATGTACACCACCAATACAACCGGACCCCGACATTAGCCAGCTGGAGAGTTTAATAGGCAGCACTGCACTGTGGGAACTGTAGTCCTGATGAGAAACTCTACTGTGTAATCAAGAGCTTTTGAAGTTTATTCCCAAAGAGAGGAGATTGCCAGGGGCAGGGGGAGGAGCTGCAATTTCCCAGGCTGTACAGGACACAGCTTCCTATTGCCACGAGGGGGACTGGAGGGGGCCACATTGCAGTCCAGTGTGGACCATCACTGCTGCATAACCATGGCCTGAGCGGGTTCTGGAGTGCGGAGTGCAGCCAGAGTCACCGGGGTGCAGAGTAGAGAGTGGACTGATCCCTGTGTGTGGGCGGATGGTGAGCTGCAATATCGCTGGGACTGGGGAGCTGCTGTGGGGATTTACTATCTACTGTTGAGTCCTTTAGGAAGCGAACATACAACCATCTGGTGGCCTTATTGCTGCCTGCAGGCATGACTGGGTCTATCCTTGTGTGTTCCAATGGTACAGCTGGGCCCCAATGCTAGCCAGCTGAAGCGTTGGGACTAAAGACTGTCCCTTTACAGCTACTGCACATAGACCTTCACCTATTCAAATAAAACATGTAAACATATTGCAATAAATACAGTAAGGAATAGAGAAGCATAAAATAGAATGGAACAAATATTGGAGGGACCTCTGATGTGATGGGAGGGGCCTCTGGTGTGATGGGGGACCTCTGATGTGATGGAGGACCTCTGATGTGATGGGGGGGCCTCTGATGTGATGGGGGGACCTCTGATGTGATGGGGGACCTCTGATGTGATGGGGGGGGCCTCTGATGTGATGGAGGACCTCTGATGTGATGGGGGACCTCTGATGTGATGGGGGGCTCTGATGTGATAGGGGGGACCTCTGATGTGATGGGAGGACCTCTGATGTGATGGGGGGACCTCTGATGTGATGGGGGGCTCTGATGTGATAGGGGGGACCTCTGATGTGATGGGAGGACCTCTGATGTGATGGGGGGGGCCTCTGATGTGATGGGGGGCCTCTGATATGATGGGGGGACCTCTGATGTGATGGGGGGGACCTCTGATGTGATGGAGGACCTCTGATGTGATGGGTGGGACCTCTGATGTGATGGGTGGGACCTCTGATGTGATGGGGGGACCTCTGATGTGATGGGGGGCCTCTGATGTGATGGGGGGGACCTCTGATGTGATAGGGGGGACCTCTGATGTGATAGGGGGACCTCTGATGTGATAGGGGGGACCTCTGATGGGATGGGGGACCTTTGATGTGATGGGGGGACCTCTGATGTGATGGGGGGACCTCTGATGTGATGGAGGACCTCTGATGTTATGGGGGGACCTCTGATGTGATGGGAGACCTCTGATGTGATGGGGGACCTCTGATGTGATGGGGGGGGGGGCTCTGATGTGATGGGGGACCTCTGATGTGATGGGGGGACCTCTGATGTGAGGGGGTGGACCTCTGATGTGATGGGGGACCTCTGATGTGATGGGGAGACCTCTGATGTGATGGGGGACCTCTGATGTGATGGGGGACCTCTGATGTGATGTGGGACCTTTGATGTGATAGGGGGGGACCTCTGATGTGATGGGGGACCTGTGATGTGATGGGGGGGCCTCTGGTGTGATGGGGGGGACCTCTGATGTGATGGGGGGGGGACCTCTGATGTGATGGGGGACCTCTGATGTGATGAGGGGGGGCCTCTGATGTGATGGGGGCCTCTGATGTGATGGGGGGGACCTCTGATGTGATGGGGAACCTCTGATGTAATGGGGGGCCTCTGATGTGATGGGGGGGCCTCTGATGTGATGGGTGGGACCTCTGATGTGATGGGGGGACCTCTGATGTGATGGGGGGCCTCTGATGTGATGGGGGGACCTCTGATGTGATAGGGGGGACCTCTGATGTGATGGGGAACCTCTGATGTAATGGGGGGCCTCTGATGTGATGGGGGACCTCTGATGTGAGGGGGTGGACCTCTGATGTGATGGGGGACCTCTGATGTGATGGGGAGACCTCTGATGTGATGGGGGACCTCTGATGTGATGGGGGACCTTTGATGTGATAGGGGGGGACCTCTGATGTGATGGGGGACCTGTGATGTGATGGGGGGGCCTCTGGTGTGATGGGGGGGACCTCTGATGTGATGGGGGGGGACCTCTGATGTGATGGGGGACCTCTGATGTGATGAGGGGGGGCCTCTGATGTGATGGGGGCCTCTGATGTGATGGGGGGGACCTCTGATGTGATGGGGAACCTCTGATGTAATGGGGGGCCTCTGATGTGATGGGGGGGCCTCTGATGTGATGGGGGACCTCTGATGTGATGGGGGGGACCTCTGATGTGATGGGAGGACCTCTGATGTGATGGGGGGGTTTTCTGAGGCGATGGACCAGGCAGCCAATCAGAGCTTGCCATTCACATTTTTTCCCACATTTACAGATATTTTTATCCGGTAATCCCTTTGCTGTCTCCTATTTCATGTCCTCCTCACTCCACCAGGATGTAACTTTGCTCCATCCTCCGGCCGGGACGTGGCCATCTATTGACGTCTTGGATTCCCACATTCTGGAATTCTGAGATTTTGATCCCGATTTCCCTAAATCCGACGTTCTGTGTTTTTTTTGCAGATCCTGAGCCGAGCGATGATTCTGTCGCACCTTCTTCACGCCGAGCGAGCTGAACGCTGACACAGACACACCTCACAATCTGTCACATCGCTCACACCCCAATCCTTAACCCCTGCAGAGCCGCCACGCTGCTCCCACCCTCCCTGCGCTCCTCCTCCTGCGCTCCTCCTCCTGCGCTCCTCACCCTGCGCTCCTCATTCTGCGCTATTCACCCTGCGCTCCTCACCCTGCGCTCCTCACCCTGCGCTCTTTACCCTGCGCTCCTCCTCCTTCGCTCCTCACCCTGCGCTCCTCTTCCTGCACTCCTCACCCTGTGCTCCTCTTCCTGCACTCCTCCTCCTGCACTCCTCACCCTGCGCTCCTCCTCCTTCGCTCCTCACCCTGCGCTCCTCTTCCTGCACTCCTCACCCTGTGCTCCTCTTCCTGCACTCCTCCTCCTGCACTCCTCACCCTGCACTCCTCTTCCTGCGCTCCTCCTTCTGTGCTCCTCATCCTGCACTCCTCATCCTGCGCTCCTCCTCCTGCGCTCCTCCTCCTGCGCTCCTCACCCTGCGCTCCTCACCCTGCGCTCCTCCTTCACTCCTCACCCTGCTCTCCTCCTCCTGCGCTCCTTACCCTGCGCTCCTCACCCTGCGCTCCTCACCCTGCGCTCCTCATCCGGCACTCCTCCTCTTGCGCTCCTCACCCTGCGCTACTCACCCTGCGCTCCTCACCCTGTGCTCCTCTTCCTGCGCTCCTCATCCTGCGCTCCTCCTCCTGCGCTCCTCCTCCTGCGCTCCTCCTCCTGCGCTCCTCATCCTGCGCTCCTCACCCAGCCCTCCTCATCCGGCACTCCTCCTCTTGCGCTCCTCACCCTGCGCTACTCACCCTGCGCTCCTCACCCTGTGCTCCTCTTCCTGCGTTCCTCATCCTGCGCTCCTCACCCTGTGCTCCTCTTCCTGCGTTCCTCATCCTGCGCTCCTCCTCCTGCGCTCCTCCTCCTGCGCTCCTCATCCTGCGCTCCTCACCCTGCACCCCTCACCCTGCGCTCCTCCTCCTGCGCTCCTCGTCTTGCACTCCTCGCCCTGTGCTCCTCACCCTGCACTCCTCATCCTGCGCTCCTCACCCTGCGCTCCTCCTCCTGCGCTCCTCGTCTTGCACTCCTCGCCCTGTGCTCCTCCTCCTGCACTCCTCATCCTGCGCTCCTCACCCTGCACTCTTCATCCTGCACTCCTCATCCTGCGCTCCTCCTCCTGCGCTCCTCCTTCTGTGCTCCTCATCCTGCACTCCTCACCCTGCACTCCTCATCCTGTGCTCCTCCTCCTGCCCTCCTCCTCCTGCACTCCTCACCCTGCACTCCTCACCCTGCACTCCTCATCCTGTGCTCCTCCTCCTGCCCTCCTCCTCCTGCACTCCTCATCCTGCGCTCCTCACCCTGCACTCCTCACCCTGCACTCCTCACCCAGCGCTCCTCCTCCTGCGCTCCTCCTCCTGCACTCCTCACCCTGCACTCCTCACCCTGCACTCCTCATCCTGTGCTCCTCCTCCTGCACTCCTCACCCTGCACTCCTCCTCCTGTGCTCCCCCTCTTGCGTTTCTTATCTTTAGCTGGAATCTGGCTTTAGATAGAAGATTGCCTTTCCACTGCTGATTACTCGGCAGAATGCGTATCACCTGGCTGTGTGCCCCCCGCCTGGATCTCTGTAGATGAAAAGTTCTGACAATGTATTTCATGTCACGACCCTCCAGTCACTATATACCTCCTGATCCTGTTCCATGGCGCGCGCCGCGCCTGCGCGGGGAGAATCGCTGAGTGCTCTTTTTTGGCGCCTCACACTCCTAATTTGCAGCATCCCGTCACTTGGAGAACTGCGACGAGAAGCGAACACAATTACAGCTGTCACCTCCCTGCGAGGGGTGCGAAGAGAGCGAGTGTCACGCCAAGGTCGGGGGAGGGGAACGAGAGACTTACCTCCATTCCTGGAGACAATAAATACCGAGAGCAGCTAAAAGAACCGCGGAAATCTCTCCTTATATTATCACTGCGGGTGAGATACATCGACGACGTCACTCTAACATGATTCAGGCACTGGGGAGGGGGGGAGAATATAGAGAGGACCAATACGAGAGGAGGCAGATAGATAGATATACAGTGCCTGGAAAAAGTATTCATACCCTTCTATAGACAGAGCCTGGAAAAAGTATTCATACCCCTCTATACACAGAGCCTGGAAAAGTATTCATACCCCTCTATATACAATGCCTGGAAAAAGTATTCATACCCCTCTATACACAGTGCATGGAAAAAGTATTCATACCCCTCTATATACAGAGCCTGGAAAAAGTATTTATACCCCTCTATATACAGGGCCTGGAAAAAGTATTCATACCCCTCTATATACAGTGCCTAGAAAAAGTATTTATACCCCTCTATATACAGACAGGAAAAAGTATTCATACCCCCTGAAATTCCCCACATCTCCTCAGGTTACAACCAAAAACATAAATGTATTTTATTGGGATTTTATGTGAGAGACACAAAGTGTCACATGATTGTGAAGTGGAAGGAAAATGATACAAATAAATATGTGAAAAGTGTGGGGGGAGGGGCATTTGTATGGCGCCCCCCGGAGTCAATACTTTGTAGAACCCCCTTTTCTCTACAAGTCTTTTTGGGGGGGTCTCTACCAGCTTTGCCCATATAGAGAGGGACATTTCCCCTCCATTCTTCTTCTCTGTAAAATATCTCTGTCTCTGTCAGATTGGATGGAGAGCGTCTGTGATCAGCAATTTTCAGGTCTTGCCACAGATTCTCAATGGGATTTAGGTCTGGACTGTGACTGGGCCATTCTAACACATGAATAGGCTTTGATCTAAACCATTCCATTTTAAGTTTTGGCTGTACTTTAGGGTCGTTGTCTGTGGTGCGAGGGGAGTGGTGTGAGGGGCGCAGTGCGAGGGGTGCGGTGCGAGGCGTGCGGTGCGAGGCATGCGGTGCGAGGGGGCGGTGTGAGGGGCGCAGTGCGAGGGGTGCGGTGCGAGGGCGCGGTGCGAGGGGCGCAGTGTGAGGGGCGCAGTGTGAGGGGCGTGGTGCGAGGGGCGCAGTGTGAGGTGCGAGGTGTGTGGTGTGAGGGGCGCGGTGCGGAGGGTGCGGGGTAAGGGGCGCGGTGTGAGGTGCGAGGGGCGCGGTGCGAGGGGCGTAGTGTGAGGTGCGAGGTGTGTGGTGCGAGGTGTGCGGTGTGAGGGGCGCGGTGCGAGGGGCGCAGTGTGAGGTGCGAGGTGTGTGGTGCGAGGGGCGGGGTGTGTGGTGCGCAGTGTGAGAGGCGCAGTGTAAAGTGCGTGGTCTGAGGGGCGCAGTGCAAGGTGTGAGGGGTACAGTGTGAGGGGCGCGGTGTGAAGTGCGCGGTCTGAGGGGCGCAGTGCAAGGTGTGATGTGCGGTGTGAGGAGCACAGTGTGAGGGGCGCGGTGTAAAGTGCGCGGTCTGAGGGGCGCGGTGCGAGGTGTGTGGTGCGAGGTGTGTGGTGCGCAGTGTGAGGGGCACAGTGTGAGGGGCGCGGTGTGAAGTGCGCGGTCTGAGGGGCGCGGTGTGTGGTGCGCAGTGTGAGGGGCGCGGTGTAAAGTGCGCGGTCTGAGGGGCGCGGTGCGAGGTGTGTGGTGCGCAGTGTGAGGGGCACAGTGTAAGGGGCGCAGTGTAAGGGGCGCGGTGTAAAGTGCGAGGTGTGTGGTGCGCGGTGTGAGGGGCGAGGTGTGTGGTGCGCAGTGTGAGGGGCGGGTGTAAAGTGCGCGGTCTGAGGGGCGCGGTGCGAGGTGTGTGGTGCGCAGTGTTAGGGGCACAGTGTGAGGGACACAGTGTGAGGTGCGCGGTGTAGAGTGCGCGGTCTGAGGGGCGCGGTGCGAGGTGTGTGGTGCGCAGTGTGAGGGGCACAGTGTGAGGGACACAGTGTGAGGGGCGCGGTGTAAAGTGCGCGGTCTGAGGGGCGCGGTGCGAGGTGTGTGGTGCGAGGGGCGGGGTGTGTGGTGCGAGGTGTGCGGTGCGAGGTGTGTGGTGCGTAGTGTGAGGGGCACAGTGTGAGGGGTGCGGTGTAAAGTGCGCGGTCTGAGGTGTGCGGTGCGAGGTGTGTGGTGCGAGGGGCGAGGTGTGTGGTGCGCAGTGTGAGGGGTGCGGTGTAAAGTGCGCGGTCTGAGGGGCGCGGTGCGAGGTGTGTGGTGCGCAGTGTTAGGGGCGCAGTGTAAGGGGCGCAGTGTAAAGTGCGCGGTCTGAGGGGCGCGGTCTGAGGGGCGCGGTGCGAGGTGTGTGGTGCACATTGTGAGGTATCAGTACAATTTAGAAGTGAATAATAACAATGTAATTATCGGGGGTTTGTTACAGAAGATATAATCCATATATATATATCCGACCTCCTGACCCCGGGAGAAGAAATGTAATTAGCGGCGGAACGTCGCGGCGAGGAAGACGTGTTATTTTTCTTCCTGTGGAAGGTGACAAATTTCAGCGAACACTTCAAAAAATTATTTGCATTTGTTTTAGATCTCCAAGGTCGTTCTACATGGAGGCCCTAATGAGCGCAGAACGGCGCCGGGCTTCAGATATTTATAATTGCGAAGAAAAGAGAAGATTGCGAGGGGATCATAAACTGGTTCTCGTTACGGAGAAACGATCGTCATTTCATTAACATTGTATCAGAATGTCCTTCATAATATTGTTACCGAAACAACAGGAAGTAAAAATGTTTATGAAGAGTTCTGGGTGAGGAGATTTCCTATAGAATTACAATGTATCGGTCCGATGTTACTTTGTATTTATTACACCTGTGGGATCCTTCTAGTAGCTGGAAATCACTAAAGTAGGCACCACTACTACACCGCTAGTACACTCCTACTACCCCTCTACTACACCACTACTACACCCTTACTACACCGCTAGTACACTCCTACCCCTCTACTACACCACTACTACACCCTTACTACACCGCTAGTACACTCCTACTACCCCTCTACTACACCACTACTACACCCTTACTACACCGCTAGTACACTCCTACTACACCTCTACTACACCCCTACTACACCGCTAGTACACTCCTACTACATCGCTACCACACTGCTACTACACTACTCCTACACCTCTACTACACCGCTAATACATCGCTACCACACCACTCCTACACCCCTACTACACCCTTACTATACCGCTAGTACACGCCTACTACACCTCTACTACACCCTTACTACACCGCTAGTACACTCCTACTACACCCCTACTACACCCTTACTACACCTCTACTACACCCCTACTACACCCTTACTACACCTCTATTACACCTCTACTACACCCTTGCTACTCCGCTAATACACTCCTACTACACCGCTACCACACTGCTACTACACCGCTAGTACACTCCTACTATACCACCACCACATCAATCTAACCCCTCTACTAGCCCTCTTCTACACCGCACCATTTTGAGATCGCGTTTCATTCTCTCAATGGATGGAAAGCGTTTTCCAATTGAAGAAGATGGATGGGCGGGGCGATGACATCACAGTCTCCACTTTTGTCCAATCAGAGAACACCTTCCATTCATGGAGAAAATCCCCTCTGCTGAGTGATCATTTTCACAGTGCTCGGTTATTGATTTGTATTTTTCCTTTTTTTTCTGACTTTATTTTTTATTTATACTTATTTGCTTCTGTATATTTATGTATCTGTTTTTATTTATTTATATTTATCTGCTTTAATTTATGTGTTTTATTTTTATTCTTATATTTTTTTATGTATTTATTTTTATTTTTAGGTATTCATATTTAAATTATTGGTTGTGTAATGGTCAAGTATTAGCTTGTATTGGTCATGTATTGACTGTATATTGATTTATATAGGTCATGTATTGGTTGTGTATTGATAAGTGTGGAAATGTACACAATTATCACTGTTACATACTTTGTCTGCCATTTTTCTGCAATCAGATTGTTTCTGTTTATTTACCTGACATGGCGTTTTCTATTATTGTTTTGTATTATTGTCATGTATTGATTGTGTATTATTTGTGTATTGGTCATGTATTGGTCATGTATTGGTAATCTATTGGTCATGTATTGGTCATGTATTGGTAATCTATTGGTCATGTATTGGTCATGTATTGGTCATGTATTGGTAATCTATTGGTCATGTATTGGTCATGTATTGGTCATGTATTGGTAATCTATTGGTCATGTATTGGTAATCTATTGGTCATGTATTGGTCATGTATTGGTCATGTATTGGTAATCTATTGGTCATGTATTGGTAATGTATTGGTAATCTATTGGTCATGTATTGGTCATGTATTGGTAATCTATTGGTCATGTATTGGTCATGTATTGGTCATGTATTGGTAATCTATTGGTCATGTATTGGTCATGTATTGGTCATGTATTGGTAATCTATTGGTCATGTATTGGTAATCTATTGGTCATGTATTGGTCATGTATTGGTCATGTATTGGTAATCTATTGGTCATCTATTGGTCATGTATTGGTAATCTATTGGTCATGTATTGGTAATCTATTGGTTGTGTATTGGTAATCTATTGTAGCTGGATTCAGGTAGGGCGGCGTATTTTTGAGCCGGCGTAACGTATCGTATTTACGCTACGCCGCCGTAAGTCAGAGAGGCAAGTGCTGTATTCACAAAGCACTTGCCTCCTAAGTTGCGGCGGCGTAGCGTAAATGGGCCGGCGTAAGTGCGCCTAATTCAAATTGTGAAGAGGTGGGCGTGTTTTATGTAAATAAACCATGACCCGACGCGATTGACGTTTTTAACGAACGGCGCATGCGCCGTCCGTGGACATATCCCAGTGTGCATTGCTCCAAAGTACGCCGCAAGGACTTATTGGTTTCGACGTGAACGTAAATTACGTCCAGCCCTATTCACGGACGACTTACACAAACAACGTAAAATTTTCAAAATTTGACGCGGGAACGACGTCCATACTTAACATTGACTAGGCCAGTTATTTGTTCGACTAACTTTACGCCGGGAGACGCCTTACGTAAACGGTGTATCTTTACTGCGATGGGCAAGCGTATGTTCGTGAATAGGCGTATCTCGCTGATTTACGCATTCTAGGCGTAAATCAGCGTTCACGCCCCTAGCGGCCAGCGGAACTAGACAGCTAAGATACGATGGCGCAGGCTGTCGTATCTTAGCTACATTTAAGTGTATCTCAATTTGAGAATACACTTAAATGTGCGACGGCGCAGATTCAGAGTTACAACGGCGTATCTACTAATACGCCGGCTTAACTCTTTCTGTATCTAGCTGTTGGTCATGTATTGGTCATGTATTGGTAATCTATTGGTTGTGTATTGGTAATCTATTGGTCATGTATTGGACATGTATTGGTAATCTATTGGTTGTGTATTGGTAATCTATTGGTCATGTATTGGACATGTATTGGTAATCTATTGGTCATGTATTGGTCATGTATTGGTAATCTATTGGTTGTGTATTGGTAATCTATTGGTAATCTATTGGTCATGTATTGGTAATCTATTGGTCACGTATTGGTCATGTATTGGTAATCTATTGGTCATGTATTGGTAATCTATTGGTCATGTATTGGTCATGTATTGGTAATCTATTGGTCATATATTGGTCATGTATTGGTCGTGTATTGGTCGTGTATTGGTCATGTATTGGTAATCTATTGGTTGTGTATTGGTAATCTATTGGTAATCTATTGGTCATGTATTGGTAATCTATTGGTCACGTATTGGTCATGTATTGGTAATCTATTGGTCATGTATTGGTAATCTATTGGTCATGTATTGGTCATGTATTGGTCATGTATTGGTAATCTATTGGTCATGTATTGGTCATGTATTGGTAATCTATTGGTCATATATTGGTAATCTATTGGTCATGTATTGGTCGTGTATTGGTCATGTATTGGTAATCTATTGGTCATGTATTGGTCATGTATTGGTCATGTATTGGTAATCTATTGGTAATCTATTGGTCATGTATTGGTCATGTATTGGTAATCTATTGGTCATGTATTGGTCATGTATTGGTAATCTATTGGTCATGTATTGGTAATCTATTGGTCATGTATTGGTCATGTATTGGTAATCTATTGGTCATCTATTGGTCATGTATTGGTCATGTATTGATCATGTATTGGTCATGTATTGATCATGTATTGGTCATGTATTGGTTGGTGGTGCGGTCTGTGAACCTGGAACTCCCGGATTTAAGGTGCGTTAGGCGGCACCATTGTGTGTATAGAGGAGAGAGACTCTGAAGTGGGGGCGGGGTAATAATTGCGCTCTCTCAGGCGGCGGGGGGCCCGGCTGCTGCTGGTGGTGTTAATACAATAGTGTCATTAAGCTCTCATTGTCGGCGTCTCTGAGTAGGAGACGAATCCGACCGTCAATTAAACAAATCACGCCTGACTGCTGGGTGATGTGCGTTTAATTAGCGATTTCACCAGGAGAGAGACGCCGGGCTGAGCGCGGAAGAGAACTCAACTCAGGGCCGGGAAACCCGGGAGGGTCACCATTCACCCTAAAATCTGACCGTCCAATCAACTACAGGCATGAGGACCCCACTAACCTATCCGATCAATCTCTATCCGATCAATCTCTATCCGATCAATCTCTATCCGATCAATCTGTCTGAGCATTTCCTCAGTCACCCCTCCCCCCGTGATCAGACTGTACATTGTAACTTTGTAGAAGGAGGAGGCATTGGCCAAGATTCAAGAAGCAATTGCGCCTGTGTACCCATAGGTTACACAGCGCAATTGCTTACTTGCTCCTTGCTCCTGATTCAGGAACATCGTAACGCCGACTGCAGCCTAAAATCTGCGTGGCATAAGGCTCTTATGCCACGCATATTTTAGGCTGCATTCTTGCGATGGCCGCTAGGGGGCGTTCCCGTTGTGCTCAGCGTATAGTATGCAAATTGCATACTAACGCCGATTCACAATGTTGCGCGGGCCCTGCGTACGCAAGTTACGGAGTTTCCGTACGGCGTGTTTAGCGTAAGGCTGCTCCTGCTATTAGCAGGGGCAGCCAATGCTAAAGGATACCCGTCGTTCCCGCGTCGCGACGTTTGAATTTCACGTTGTTTGCGTAAGTGATTCGTGAATGGCGCTGGACGCCATTCACGTTCACTTGGAAGCAAATGACGTCCTTGCGACGTCATTTGCCGCAATCCACGTCGGGAAAGTTTCCCGACGGAGCATGCGCGCTACGATCGGCGCGGGAGCGCGCCTAATTTAAATGATTCCCGCCCCCTACGGGATCATTTAAATTGCGTGCTCTAGCGCCGGGCAATTTTTTCCGGCGCGCCCGCGCAATTCACTGAGCTTCTGCTCCGTGAATCAAGGGCAGCAGAGCAAATTTGCGGGGGCGCAGGGCAAAATCGTTGCCCTGCGCCTCTGTAAATATTGCGCAAATCTCTTTGAATCCGGGCCATTTATTTTAGAACCTTTGTCATGAATTTCCCGCGGCGCTCGCAGCGTCTCCCGCGCCTCTCTGCCCATTACCACATTACAGGCTGCCCACTGACACCGACTTTGTGAGGGTGTCAGGCACATCACCGTGAAGGTGATTGAGGGATCTCTCCGCCTTGCGTTGGCTCGGAGTCCTCCTTTCCCGAGCGCTGAGTCGGTTGTGTGAAGTCGCAGATCACATGCGAGGTCTGCGGGTCCCGGGAGGTGTCGGGTAACGCGCCCCATTTCCAGGTTCTTCAAAGGAAGCCGCGTCTCAGTGGTTTCCCTTTCATGTGGGTGATGTCATTGGAAACAGGAATCCCCCCTCCCCCCCCTGCGCTGTACGGTGCGCCGGAGAAAAACGCAAAGCCTCTCGGCTCTTATACGGGTCATAGAAGTGATTGGCGACGGACGATAGAAAATTACTTAACGTTCATTATTAATCCCCCCCCCCCCCCCCCAATTGGTAAAGCAAATACCCCTTTCTGATTGGAGAGCTCAGGCTCAACAGGGGACGTGTCAGACCTCTGCGGGGTGACCGCTGCTTACTCACAGAAAGCAGGAATCCTTGCTGGCAGAGGACAGTCTTTTCTACTCAGGCTGTGGCTGCTTTCTATAGAAAATACATTGTAATAGGTAGAGTTAGGCCGGCGTATCAGTAGATTATCAGTAGATAAGCCGACCTAACTCGGAATCTGCGCCGACTTATGTTTAAGTGTATTCTCAAACAGAGGTACGCTTAAACAAAGCTAAGATACGATGGCTTGCGCCGTCATATCTTAGATTGAAATATTTTGGATGGCCGCTAGGTGGCGCTTCCATTGCGGTCGGCGTAGAATATGTAAATGAGTAGATACGCCGATTCACGAACGTACGCCCGGCCGACGCAGTACTTTTACGCCGTTTACGTAAGAGATAGGCCGCGTAAAGTTAGAGCTGGGCCCTATTGGAATAGTAGGCCCATATTCTCGCTAAAAATCCGCGGGCTGCGCTTAAGGCACTTACACTCCGCTGTCCCAACTTACTGGAGCAGGTGTTGTATTCCCCAAACACTTGCTCCATAAGTTGGGACGGCGGAGTGTAAATGCCCCGGCGTAGCCTGGCGGATCTCCAAGGGGGCGGCTTGTATTCAAATTAAGCGCGCCCCCGATTCTAATGAACTGCGCATGCGCCGGGCTTCAAAAAGCCCAGTGCGCATGCTCCAGTTCTCGGCGGAAAACGTCAATGACGCCAACGTGTGCGTCATTGACGTAAAGTCGTATTCAAGAACGACTTACGGAAACGACGTACCCGACGAAAAAACACGACGCGGACCCGACGCCATCCGTAACATGGCCTACGCGAGACTTGCGGAAATTTACCCCTCATATAGCAGGAGTAAGTTTCCGCTTACGCAAACGATGTTAGCGACGGTTACGTGGCGCAAACTCGTTCGGGAATCGGCGTAGAAGGATCATTTGCATACGCAAATGAGTCCTTCACGTAAATGCCATCTAGCGGCGGCCGGCGTCATTACATTTAAGATCCGCCAGTGTAAGTGACTTACACATGGCGGATCTTCAGCGTATCTATGCGAAAATGATTCTAAGAATCAGTCGCATAGATACGCGGGCCAAAAAAGGGAGATACTCCATCGTAACTTCTATGAGAATATGGCCCGTAATGTCAAGTATGGCCGTCGTTCCCGCGTCGAAATTCGAATTTTTTACGCCGTTTGCGTAAGTCGTCCGTGAATCGGGATTTACGTCGTTTACGTCCACGTCGAAATCAATAGGCCCGTGCGGCGTACTTAGCTGCAATGCACACTGGGATATGTAGGCGCCCGGCGCATGCGCAGTTCGCAAAGAAACGTAAAAAACGTAAGGTCAAGCCCAATTAACATAAAACACGCCCCCCCCCCCCCTCAAACACATTTGAATTTGGCGCCCTTACGCCCGCCCGCTTTAGGCTACGCCGCCGTAACATAGCAGGCAAGTACATTGTGAATCATGTACTTGCCTCGCTAACTTACGGCGGCGTAGTGTAAATTCCTTAAGCTACGCTGCCTCAAAGTTACGCCAACGTACCTGAATCTACCTATAAGTCTTTCTTTTGATGTTCCTGTAATGTATTTAGGAAAATTTCAAGTGAAAGTGAAAGTGAAACTGAGCGTCAATCTACACAGAAGAACCCAGAATGACAAAGATATTATTATTATTATTATTATTATTATTAGAGTGTTTCTGAGAACTTTGGAATCACTGCAGGTCTTCTCTGCCATTGGCACTCAGAGGGGGGAGGGGCTGCCAGAGACTCTGCGGGGGGGCAATCTGCAATTTACAGGAAAACAGCGGAGTGGAAAATAACTTTGTCAGTTTGAACCGTTTTAATTTTAAAAAAATAAAAAATCGATCACCCCGGGGGGACGAGCTCCGGATCGGGAGCCGCCATCTACGCGTTTCGCTCCTGTGTGTGACGCGGCACGCCGCTTCTAATATTTTGTAACTTTCTAATGAATTGTGAGCTGATTGTAGAGCATTAACAATGGCAGTGATGTGGGGGGGGAGAGGATCGCCGTATCCCAAGAACACGGATCCACAGCGTTTAATTCTGAATCTGCAGAGAGAATAAGATCTGTACAAAAAAGGACCCCCGACCGCTATACACGGACCCCAAAAATGATTGGTGTACATACTGCTCCTCATTGTTCTGGACCCCCAAGTGTCAGGGTGTCATTGTTCTGGGACCCCCAAGTGTCAGGGTGTCATTGTTCTGGGACCCCCAAGTGTCAGGGGTCATTGTTCTGGGACCCCCAAGTGTCAGGGTGTCATTGTTCTGGGCCCCCAAGTGTCAGGGTGTCATTGTTCTGGGCCCCCAAGTGTCAGTGTGTCCTTGTTCTGGGACCCCCAAGTGTCAGGGTGTCATTGTTCTGGGCCCCCAAGTGTCACGGTGTCATTGTTCTGGGACCCCCAAGTGTCAGTGTGTCCTTGTTCTGGGACCCCAAGTGTTGGGGTGTCATTGTTCTGGACCCCCAAGTGTCAGGGTGTCATTGTTCTGGATCCCCCAAGTGTCAGGGGTCATTGTTCTGGGCCCCCAAGTGTCAGGGTGTCATTGTTCTGGGCCCCCAAGTGTCAGGGTGTCATTGTTCTGGGACCCCTAAGTGTCAGGGTGTTATTGTTCTGGGCCCCCAAGTGTCAGGGTGTCATTGTTCTGGACCCCCAAGTGTCAGGGTGTCATTGTTCTGGGACCCCCAAGTGTCAGGGTGTCATTGTTCTGGACCCCCAAGTGTCAGGGTGTCATTGTTCTGGGACCCCCAAGTGTCAGGGGGTCATTGTTCTGGACCCCCAAGTGTCAGGGTGTCATTGTTCTGGGACCCCCAAGTGTCAGGGTGTCATTGTTCTGGACCCCCAAGTGTCAGGGTGTTATTGTTCTGGACCCCCCAAGTGTCAGGGTGTCATTGTTCTGGGACCCCCAAGTGTCAGGGTGTCATTGTTCTGGGCCCCCAAGTGTCAGGGTGTCATTGTTCTGGACCCCCAAGTGTCAGGGTGTCATTGTTCTGGACCCCCAAGTGTCAGGGTGTTATTGTTCTGGACCCCCCAAGTGTCAGGGTGTCATTGTTCTGGGACCCCCAAGTGTCAGGGTGTCATTGTTCTGGGCCCCCAAGTGTCAGGGTGTCATTGTTCTGGACCCCCAAGTGTCAGGGTGTCATTGTTCTGGGGACCCCAAGTGTCAGGGTGTCATTGTTCTGGGAACCCCAATTGTCAGGGTGTCATTGTTCTGGATCCCCCAAGTGTCAGGGGTCATTGTTCTGGGATCCCCAAGTGTCAGGGTGTCATTGTTCTGGGACCCCCAAGTGTCAGGGTGTCATTGTTCTGGGACCCCTAAGTGTCAGGGTGTCATTGTTCTGGACCCCCAAGTGTCAGGGTGTCATTGTTCTGGGACCCCCAAGTGTCAGAGTGTCATTGTTCTGGCACCCCCAAATGTCAGGGTGTCATTGTTCTGGGACCCCCAAGTGTCAGGGTGTCATTGTTCTGGACCCCCAAGTGTCAGTGTGTCATTGTTCTGGACCCCCAAGTGTCAGGGTGTCATTGTTCTGGGACCCCAAGTGTCAGTGTGTCATTGTTCTGGGACCCCAAGTGTCAGGGTGTCATTGTTCTGGGACCCCAAGTGTCAGGGTGTCATTGTTGGTCTCCAGGCCATCACTTTTTTGGACTCAGATTTGGTTGACCTTGTGAAGTGACCCCAATGCCTCCTTCCCTGAACTTCCTCCAATCCGTGGACTCCGGTTGCTATGGGTGACGACGCTTCTTTGGCAGCATTCACTCTCCATGCTGTACATGTGAAGATGACAGAACCCCCTCCCCCCACACACACATCTGCCAGTCCCCGGAACGCGTCGGCCTCGGAGTCTTCGCTCTCCTCGCTCTGAATCATGTTTAATTAACCAATTTCCGTGTGATTGTGCGCAGCGTTATTCCGACCTGTTGAGATGTCTCAGCGCAGCGGATATAAATAGCGAAGACATTCAGCGCACAATTAATCAGCTCCGCCGCCTGTGATTGGCTGAGCTGCTGCTTATTAGAGGAGGTGGAGTGGGAGTCGGAGACTCCCCCCGAATGCGTCGCGTCACATCTGCCGATCTCTGGGTGCCGTCCTGAGCCCTCCCCAAATTCTTACAAAATCCAGAGATCCGTTTTATTCGGTGAGATTGGCGATCAAGAATCGATCCTCAGAGAGGCCGGCCGTCCCTTCCGTTCCATTCCGGGGACCGTCCTGGGGTTCCGTGTCCCTGGAAATCGCCATTCCTTTGTACCCAGCGGAGCGGCACAGGAATCCGGGTTTTCTTTCTTCAAGGGGAAAAACCGCGGGTCATCGGTCCCCTTAGTGGCCGCTTGTGCTGCTAATCAGCGCCCCTCACCAGTGCCGCGTACCAGTGCTGCCGATCAGTGCCACCTAATAGTAACCGTCAGTGCCACCTATCAATGCCCATTAATGCCACCTATCAATGCCCATCAGCAGGGCCACTGATAGGAGGGGGACCACCGGTCCTCTTGTAGGGAGCCTGAGCACACCTGTACAAGACAGAAGGGGAGGAGCCGCTACACCTGCACAAGACAGAAGGGGAGGAGCCGCTACACCTGCACAAGACAGAAGGGGAGGAGCCGCTACACCTGCACAAGACAGAAGGGGGGAGCCCGGTACACCTGCACAAGACAGAAGGGGAGGAGCCGCTACACCTGCACAAGACAGAAGGGGAGGAGCCGGTACACCTGCACAAGAAAGAAGGGGAGGAGCCGGTACACCTGCACAAGAAAGAAGGGGAGGATCCAGTACACCTGTACAAGACAGAAGGGGAGGAGCTGGTACACCTGTGCAAGACAGAAGGGGAGGAGCCGGTACACCTGTGCAAGACAGAAGGGGAGGAGCTGGTACACCTGTGCAAGACAGAAGGGGAGGAGCTGGTACACCTGTGCAAGACAGAAGGGGAGGAGCCAGTACACATGTACAAGACTGAAGGGGAGGAGCCAGTACACCTGTACAAGACTGAAGGGGAGGAGCCAGTACACCTGTGCAAGACTGAAGGGGAGGAGCCGGTACACCTGTGCAAGACTGAAGGGGAGGAGCCATACACCTGTGCAAGACTGAAGGGGGGTGGGTTTCGGCTTGACAGGTCCTCTTTAATCCACACATTACAATGACACTCGATTTGTTCTATTCTTTTCCTCTGACGCCTCTCTGGATTGGACGGTTGGTCTTGCAGCGGGAGACGCGCTGCCTTGAAGGATCATCCATCAGAGGGCTCTGTGGGGCCGAACGGCTCCTGGCAGGCAGCGGGGGACGGGGGTCTCCTTCACAGACCCCCCCATCCCCCCCCCCCGGACTCCAGGACCCAGCTGGACGCCTCTGGCAGTTCAGCTGCTGTGGAGGAGAAATGTCCGGCTGCGTTTGTTGCGCCTTCACTCCGGATTTTTTAATTTATTTGAACACTTTCGTACATTCCCGCCGATCTCCATTGTCCTTCATTGTGCGCGGCGGCGCTCCATCGTGTGCGCCTTCCTCACCGCTAAACAGGAAGGAAACGACACGTCAACCATACAAAACACAAGACAGAATAATGGAGAATGTCCATTCCATCTACGGGGACAAGCGGGCGGAGTTATTCTCTGCTGAGACCGCGCATGCGCTTTCACACGTCCCGCGTGTCATGTGTGGGGCAGATGATATATTTCAGTAGGTTGCCCTACTCACGAGAAACGCATAAACGTAGTCGCTGACTCTTTTTCAAAAAACGCACCGAGCCACATGTTGCTGCCTGAAAATGAACAAGGGCGACGCGTTTCAGAGACGTGTTCATGACTTTACATTCCCCACAGATGTGACCCAATCCTAATGTGTCAGTGTACCCCTTCCAGGCATTTATTACCTCTCACCATATTCCTCAAATGCCTTCGTTTCTCTCCAGAAGGACAGCGCCGTGTTTGTTCAGGCATCATCCAGGCCCCCCCCCCCCCTCCTACTCCCAGGACTGAGATGATGCCTTTAGGTCTGCTGTACGCTCTGTGGCCCCTTTTTTGAGTTGGTCATGCGCATCACATGTGGGCGTGCCCTATGCAAATACAGCCTGCCTAGGACCGCCCACTCCTCCAGACTGACCCCACCCATCAGTTCTGTCAGATATGAAGACTCAGCATCACATGTGGGCGTTACCTATGCAAATACAGCCTGCCTAGGACCACCCACTCCTCCACACAGACCCCACCCATCAATTCTCTCAATCATTGAGGCTCAGCATCACATATGGGGGTGTTACCTATGCAAATGTATCTATCCGGGGAACGCCCACTCCTCCAGACTGACCCCACCCATCACTTCTTTCAGGTATGAAGACTCAGCATCAAATGTGGGCGTTACCTATGCAAATACAGCCTGCCTAAGACCGCCCACTCCTCCAGACTGACCCCACCCATCAGTTCTGTCAGATATGAAGACTCAGCATCAAATGTGGGCGTTACCTATGCAAATACAGCCTGCCTAAGACCGCCCACTCCTCCAGACTGACCCCACCCATCACTTCTTTCAGGTATGAAGACTCAGCATCACATGTGGGCGTTACCTATGCAAATACAGCCTGCCTAGGACCGCCAACTCCTCCACACTGACACCCACCCATCAGTTCTCTCAATCATGGAGGCTCAGCATTACATATGGGGGTGTTACCTATGCAAATGTATCTATCCGGGGAACGCCCACTCCTCCAGACTGACACCCACCCATCAGTTCTCTCAATCATGGAGGCTCAGCATTACATATGGGGGTGTTACCTATGCAAATGTATCTATCCGGGGAACGCCCACTCCTCCAGACTGACCCCACCCATCACTTCTTTCAGATATGGTGGGTCAGTATCACATATTGGGGGAGTTACCTATGCAAATTCATTTATCCTGGGACCGCCCACTGCTTCAAACTGACACCCACCCATCAAGGCCTTTTTGATATTTGCATAACTCCTCCCACTGCTTGCAACAGGACTGAGGGCTCTGGAGACTGAGGGCGGGCCGGGGGCTGGGATGATTTCTTTGTACAGCCCCCTGCTGGCCCCTCCCACCAGCCATGATCGGCCTGCATTGCATAGAGCAGAATAGGGACCCAGTGATGACATCACCAGGTTTAAAATAAACTATGGAATGAAAATGGGAAGGTTTTCCTAAAGATTTCATTAGCATGTTTCCTTTTTTCATTTTACATAAAGTACAAGAGCCTGCGCGGCTTCCCACGTGCATTAGTAAGTTGAAAAGAGGGGGAGGGGGAGGGGAAAAGGTACAATGTAACATAAATATCATTAACATTTTCAGTGTTTTGGGCGGAGTTCCACTTTAAATCTGAGCTCTATCAGTATTGTGTGCAGAAAATAAAAACGATCGCTGATCGGCGAGTTTCCTCTCTGGCTCCGCCTCTGTCCAGAAGCATCAAGAATTCTGTTTATGAGATGATGGCGTTTTATTTTTCCGATCGGACATAAATCAAAGTTCCATTAATATGCGACATCATAATAGATGGAGATTTTTATTGCCCGTCCCTCGCCGGATCCCGGCAGCTCCCCCCTCCCCCCTCCCAATTCTAATGTCATATCAGATCATCATCATCCTCATCATCATCATCCTCCTCATCCTCATCATCATCATCCTCCTCATCATCATCATCATCCTCATCATCACCATCATCATCATCATCATCATCATCCTCATCATCCTCATCCTCATCATCCTCATCATCATCATTATCATCATCATCATCATCATCATCCTCATCATCATCATCATCATCATCATCATCATCATCCTCATCATCCTCATCATCATCACCATCATCATCATCATCATCATCATCCTCATCATCCTCATCCTCATCATCCTCATCATCATCATTATCATCATCATCATCATCATCATCATCCTCATCATCACCACCATCATCATTATCCTCATCCCGCTATTATAATAAAAGAATCTTCCAAGAAAAGAGATTTCCGGCATCCAGCATTTCACAAACCAATCCGCAACTCCCATTCAATCTCCGAAAACCTGGGATTGGGGGATGTCCAGAAGACCCAGGATTGGGGGATGTCCCGAAGACCCGGGATTGGGGGATGTCCCGAAGACCCAGGATTGGGGGATGTCCCGAAGACCCGGGATTGGGGGATGTCCAGAAGACTCGGCATTCGGGGGTGTCCAGAAGACCCGGGATTGGGGGATGTCCCGAAGACCTGAAGTTGGAGGATGTCCTGAAGACCCGGGATTGGGGGATGTCCCAAAAACCCGGGATTGGGGGATGGCCCGAAGACTCGGCATTCGGGGGTGTCCTGAAGACCTGGGATTGGGGGATGTCCCAAAAACCCGGAATTGGGGGATGTCCTGAAGACCCGGTATTAGGGGATGTCCCAAAAATCTGGGATTGGGGGATGTCCCGAAGACCCGGGATTAGGGGACGTTCCAAAAATCTGGGATTGGGGGATGTCCTGAAGACCCGGGATTAGGGGATGTCCCGAAGACCTGGGATTGGGGGATGTCCCAAGGACCCGGGATTAGGGTTAGGGGGCGTCCTATAAATCTGGGATTGGGGGATGTCCCGAAGACCCGGGATTGAGGATATCCCGAAGACCCGGGATTGAGGATATCCCGAAGACCCGGGATTGGGGGATGTCCCGAAGACCCAGGATTGGGGGATGTCCTGAAGACCCGGGATTGGGGGATGTCCTGAAGACCCGGGATTGGGGGATGTCCCGAAGACCCGGGATTGGGGGATGTCCAGAAGACCCGGGATTGGGGGATGTCCCGAAGACCCGGGATTGGGGGATGTCCAGAAGACCCGGGATTGGGGGATGTCCCGAAGACCTGGGATTGGGGAATGTCGCTTTACCTTCGAGTGAAATTTTGACGAAATGCGTTGGGTCAATGGAGGAGGCGGAGTTATGGTATTTATCAGTACAGGGATCCAGAGGCGTAACTAGAACTAGGGCTCCGGTGCAAGAAGCCATGAAGGGCGGGGTCCTTTTCATAGGTCCACAGGCCCTTTCCTCTTGTTCGGGGGCCCTTCCCACTGATCCCGGGACCCTTTAACCCCCGCTGCAGGGTCTTTTTTAAGCTCCAACCTGCGACACATAAAGTCACATGACAAATGAACTCACATTCATTTCAATGGGCGGTTCCTGCGACTTTGGTGCGATTTGACTCGATTTGACAACTTTGGGGTCCCAGCAGTGAGAACCAAGCTTTGGGGTCCTCAGGGGACCTTTTCACATGTTCTGCGGGGGACCCCGTTCCTGCTTTGCATCCAATCCGTGATCCAGGAATCGCCTCCAGAACACGGAGCTCCTGATCCAGCGATCTGCTACAAAGCGGGGCTCAGAATCTCCAATCCCGGGATCGCCGCCCGCTTCTATCTATCTATTGGCTGCGGAGAGTTCTGCCTCCCACAATGCACCGCTCTCCTCCATCTTTGTGTCCTGACCTATATCCTATGGGATGGTTGCGTGCCCAGCGTGCCGCGGGCCCGTCCTGCAGAATGGATCTGTAATCTGGGCAGTTGGCAGGAAGGCAGGAAGAGATTAAACTCAACTAAGTAGACAACAGTGAGGGGGGGGGAGGGGGGAGCGTCACTGACTGCGTCTTTATCCAATAATATTTTATTACAGGTACTTGTATAGCGCCATCAATGTACTCAGCACTTTACACAAATATATTGTACAGTCACATCAGTCCCCGACCTCAAGAGCTTACACTCTAATGTCGATCGCTAACTCACATCCGCCCACATACAGAGCCAACTAACCTCCCAATATGTATATCTATACTGTGCATGTATCCACCCATCATATACAAGTTGTGTCTCTGCCCCTCCCACAATGGGGAGGTCTCCTGCAGTAGAAAGTCTCCCCATTGTGGGAGGGGCAGAGACACAAACTACTGCAGGAAATCTCCCCATTGTGGGAGGGGCAGAGACACAAACTACTGCAGGAAATCTCCCCATTGTGGGAGGAGCAGAGACACAAACTACTGCAGGAAATTTCCCCATTGTGGGAGGGGCAGAGACACAAACTACTGCAGGGAATCTCCCCATTGTGGGAGGGGCAGAGACACAAACTACTGCAGGGAATCTCACCATTGTGGGAGGGGCAGAGACACAAACTACTGCAGGAAATCTCCCCATTGTGGGAGGGGCAGAGACACAAACTACTGCAGGAAATCTCCCCATTGTGGGAGGGGCAGAGACACAAACTACTGCAGGGAATCTCCCCATTGTGGGAGGGGCAGAGACACAAACTACTGCAGGGAATCTCACCATTGTGGGAGGGGCAGAGACACAAACTACTGCAGGAAATCTCTCCATTGTGATCGGTAGGGATGAGGTCAGGTGATCGGTAGGGATGAGGTCGGGTGATCAGTAAGGATGAGGTCAGGTGATCAGTAGGGGTGAGGTCAGGTGATCAGTAGGGATGAGGTCAGGTGATCAGTAGGGGTGAGGTCAGGTGATCAGTAGGGATGAGGTCGGGTGATCAGTAAGGATGAGGTCAGGTGATCGGGGGTCCTGACATCTAATATAAGGGGGATGTGCTGGACATCTAATCTTACAGATACAATCGGACCTTTGGGGGGCAATCATAATGCTCATGCGGCCCACAATAAAATGGGGTTTGACACCCCCCCTGGTCTCCAATGTCTTTGTATGACGGAGAATTACCCGGACCCTTCACTGCGGAGACCCCTGAACCCCATCATTCGGAGGGCCGCATATTATATATACAATAAATACAAACTCAAAATAGAAAAAAAATTAAGATCTTCACGTATTTTAATAAGACGCTTTCCCATATGCAGCGCACATTGACATGTAATGCTATAAATTCTACATAAGCCTTTCTAGTGGTTGTCACAGGGATGGGCCTGTGCCCCCCCCCCCCCCCCCCCATACATCTCCATGTGCGATGATCTGCGCCATCACACCTGTCAGCTCCACATTATTATCCTCTATATGTGTGCCTGGCATCCCTCCCTGTATGTACCTGTCACACCTCTGGATCATTGTGTATTCTCTGTGTTCAGAGTCCTTTCCATTCTATTTCTTGTGTCTCCTCCTCTCCTCTCCTCTCCTTGCTCCCCCTCCCTCCATCCATCCTTCTCCTCCCTCCATCCTTCTCCTCCCTCCATCCTTCTCCTCCCTCCATCCTTCTCCTCCCTCCATCCTTCTCCTCCCTCCTTCCATCCTTCTCCTCCTTTCTCTCTCTCCTGTGTCCCTCTCCTCCCTCCCTTGTCACAGCTGTAGATCTGTGCTCTTCTCCTGGGTTCCTGTGCTAATTATGTGAGTCCTGGGGGGGGGGGGGGAGAGCTTGGTGGAGAGAAGCTTCACAGTCAGAGCATCTTTCTCAGGGAGCAGCAGAAGTGTGTGTGTGACCAGGGCGGTGGAGCTGGCAAGGAGAATGTGATGACCAGCTGGATCCTGGGGACATTGCATGGAGCCTGGCACACAGTATGTACATGCTGGGGGACTGACATTGTCTGCTGGTGGGGGGGGGGGGGGCGGCAAGGCTGGATGTGCACTGCCTATGGCTGGATGGGAGTTGTGTGTGGCTGGATACTTTGTATCAATAGTGATTGTACCTGGGATACAATGTATCAGTCAATCTGTACAGGTAGGGGGGGGGGGATGCTGGATGCCCAGGGGGCTGTGTGTGCAATAAAGAGGAATCTGTGCATCAGAGTGAGCCTGGACCAGGTGGAGGGGCTGGTGACCATCTATTGGGGTTCTTATTATATGTATCTAATACTGTACATAGGATTTGATGCATTAGAGTGAACCAAGACCAGGTAGGGGGGGCTGGTGACCCCCTATGGGTGTCTCTGTCTTATGTCATTTTAACCAGGATTTTATATATCAGAGAGCCTGGACCAGGTGGAGGGGCTTATGACTACCCATTGGGGTGCCCACAATATGTAATAATTAGGCTTTTATGTATCAAGGAGCCTGGACCAGGTGGAGGGGCTGGTGACCATCTATTGGGGTTTCTATTATATGTATCTAATACTGTACATAGGATGTAATGCATTAGAGTGAACCAGGACCAGTTAGAGGGTCTGGTGACCCCCTATGGGTGTCTCTGTCTTATGTAATTTTAACCAGGATTTTGTATATCAGAGAAAACCTGGACCAGGTGGAGGGTCTGGTGACCATTTATTGGGGTTTGTGCAATATGTATATAATAATAACTAGGAGGATATTATGTATCAGAGAGAGCCTGGGTCAGGTGGAGGGGCTTATGACTACCCATTGGGGTGCCCACAATATGTAATAATTAGGCTTTTATGTATCAGAGAGCCTGGACCAGGTGGAGGGGCATCTATTGGGGTTTCTATTATATATATATCTAATACTGTACATAGAATTTAATGCATTAGAGTGAACCATGACCAGGAAGAGGGGCTGGTGACCCCCCTATGGGTGTCTCTGTCTTATGTAATTTTTTTACTAGGATTTTGTATATCAGAGAAAACCTGGAGCAGGTGGAGGGGCTGGTGACCACCTATTGGGGTTTGTGCTCTATGTGTGTAATAATAACTAGGATATTATGTATCAGAGAGAGCCTGGAGCAGGTGGAGGGGCTGGTGACTACCCATTGGGGTGTCCAGTCCACAATATGTTTGTAATAATTAGGATTTTATGTATCAGAGAACCTGCATGTGGAGGGGCTGGTGACCACCCATTGGGGTTTCTGCTTTATGTGCGAAATAAATAGGATTTCATGCAGTAGAATAAACCAGGACCAGGTAGAGGGGGCTGGTGACCCACTATGGTTATCTCTGTCTTATGTCATTTTAACCAGGGTTTTGTATATCAGAGAAAACCTGGAGCAGGTGGAGGGGCTGGTGACCATATTTGGGGATTTTCTGCTATTTGTATGAAATAAAATGTGTATCTAAGAGCCTGGACCAGGTGGAGGGTCTGGTGACCACCTATGGGGGTTTGTGCTATATGTGTGTAATAATAACTAGGATGTTATGTATCAGAGAGAGCCTGGACCAGGTAGAGGGTCTGGTGACCACCTATTGGGGTTTGTGCTATATGTGTGTAATAATAACTAGGATATTATGTATCAGAGAGCCTGGACCAGGTGGAGGGGCGGGTGACTTCCCATTGGGGTGCCCACAATATGTAATAATTAGGCTTTTATGTATCAGAGAGCCTGGACCAGGTGGAGGGGTATCTATTGGGGTTTCTATTATATATATCTAATACTGTACATAGGATGTAATGCATTAGAGTGAACCAGGACCAGGAAGAGGGGCTGGTGACCCCCCTATGGGTGTCTCTGTCTTATGAAATTTTAACCAGGATTTTATATATCAGTGTATGCCCTAGAGCAGGTAGAGGGGCTGCTGGCCACCTATCGGATTGTCCACATTATTTTTGTAATAAATGGAGTTTTATGTTTCAAAGTGAGTCTGGGGCAGGGTGAGGGGCTGGCGACCCTCTATTGGGGTTTCTACTATATGTGTGCAATAAATAGGATTTTATGCATTTAGAGGGAACCTGGACTAGGTAGAGAGGCTGATGCCCCCATCCCGCCCACCCCCCAATGGGTGTCTCTGTGTTGTGTAATCTTACCTAGGATTTTATAAATCAGAGTGACCCTGGACCATGTAAGGGAGCTGGTTACCCCCTATTGGGACTTTTCGCTAGATGTGTGTAATAAATAAGACTTTATTCATCAGTTCAGGTGGGGGGGGGGGCTGCTGACTATTGGGGTTTCTGCTATATGTGAGTTATACATGAGTTATACATACAATCAAGGGCGGACTGACCATTCGGGCACTGCCCGAGGGCCCCATGCCACTAGGGGGGCCCGTCAGGGTTGCCAGCCTCAGTAAAACCAGGGACAGTATGTAAAAAAAATCCCAAGATTATAGCTGCCTTTTTCTCCAGTACCTTTTCAGTGTGTGTATTGTATGTGTATGTATAATGTGTGTGTATATTGTGTGTCGGTGTGTGTGTACTGTGTATGTATACTGTATGTGTATACTGTGTGGCCCCATAATCTCCTATTGCCCGGGAGCCCCATAATCTCCTATTGCCCGGGGCCCCATAATCTCCTATTGCCCAGGGACCCCATGAGTTGTCAGTCCGCCCCCCCTGGATACAATGTTATGCATTACAGTGAGCTTGGACCAGATAGAGGGGCTGGTGAACACCTAAGGAGCTCTCTGTCTTTTATATATATATATGAACTGGCATTTTATGTATAAGAGAGACCCTGGGCCACATAGAGGGACTGCTGACCCCCTACTGGGGTTTTCTGCTTTTGTGTATTAAATAGAATTGTATTTTTTATCAGAGAGCCTAGACCAGGAGAGGCCAATGGGGGACCACTTATGGAGGTCTCTGTCCTATGACTATAATAAGTAACTAGGACATTATGTATCAGAGAGCCTGGACCAGAGGAGAGGGACTACCTATGGAGGTCTTTGCCTTATGTGTATAGTAACTCTGATGTTATATATTATATAGAGACAGGACTAGGTAAAGGGACTGGTGACCACCTATGGGGGTTTCTGCCCTATGGGTATGGTATGGATTTTATATATCAGAGAGAGATAGAAGGGACTGGTGATGGGGGTCTCTACCATATATGTATAGTAACCAGGATTGTATGTATTACAGAGAGAGAGGGGGGCTGGTGACCACCTTTGGGGATATTCTGCTATTTGTAGGAAATAAAATGTGTATCAGAGAGAGCCTGGACCAGTTGGAGGGTCTGGTGACCACCTATGGGGTTTGTGCTCTATGTGTGGAATACATAGGATTTAATGCATTAGAGTGAACCATGACCACCTATGGGGGGTCTATGTGTATAATACATATAATGTATGAGAGGATGGTGACCACCCAATGGGCTCTCTGCTCTATGTATTTGTAATAAATAGAATTTTTGGAATCACAGTAGCCAAGTAGGGAGTCTGGTGGCCTCCTGTGGGGCTCTCAGCTCTATGTATTTGTAATAAATAGAATTGTATGT